>NC_079199.1:19864417-19979417 GCF_029499605.1 Hyla sarda
TAGAGTCTGATACCATATGGTATAGTGTTGTAGAGATGATAATGTTACATATGACATAATGTACAATACAATATAGTGAGGTAGTATACAGCGTAATATAATATAATATTAGGCAAGGTATGTATATAGTAGGATGAAGTATGGTTTTATTTAGTATGTTATATTATGGGATAAAATTAAATAGTATAATATAATACAACATTATAGTGCGATATGTTATTATAATGTATAATTAACTATGATATATGGTATGTCATGATATGACACGGTATGATATAATATGATCCAATATATGGTATGTTATGATATGACACGGTATGATATAATTCATTATGATATATGGTATGTTATGATATGACACGGTATGATATAATTCATTATGATATATGGTATGTTATCATATGACACAGTATGATATAATATGATCCAATATATGGCATGTCATGATATGACACGGTATGATATAATATGATCCAATATATGGTATGTTATGATATGACACGGTATGATATAATTCATTATGATTTATTGTATGTTATCATATGACATGATATGATACAATTCATTATGATATATGGTATGTTATCATATGACATGGCATGATATCATTAATTATCATATATGGTATGTTATCATATGGTATCATATAATATGATCCAATATATGGTATGATATGAGATGATATGATATTCATTATGATATATGGTATGTTATGATATGACATGGTATGATATAATTCATTATCATATATGGTATGTTATCCTATGACATGGTATGATATAATTAATTATGATGTATATAGTATGTTATCATATGACATGGTATGATATAATTCATTATCATATATGGTATGTTATAATATGACATGGTATGATATAATATGATCCAAAATATGGTATGTTATCATATGACACCGTATGATCTAATTCATTATGATATATGGTATGTTATCATATGACATGATGATAGCGGCGGGTGTAATATTACATAGTATGCTGTGACATGACATGGTATAGATGAGATCATAAGGCATACGATGTGTTTATAGCATAGAATAATATATAATAATGTACTGTATCATTTATCAGCGCATGATATACAGGGTTATGTTGTAAAGATGAAATTGTTATGTATGACACGACAGACAATACAGCACAATATAATATAGTATATAACAGTGTGATATAATAAGGTCGGGTCGGGTATGCACAATTTATTATAGTATCATCCGGTACTGTATTGTTGTGTATATTATACTGTGAGAAAAAACGATAGAGCATAAGATATTATGATACAATGAAGTATAGTCTTATATGGTTTAGTATGGTATAACAGATATGATATAATAAAGTATAGTATATGGTTTAGTATGGTATAACAGATATGATATAATAAAGTATAGTATATGGTTTAGTATGATATAACAGATATGATATAATAAAAGTATAGTATATGGTTTAGTATGATATAACAGATATGATATAATAAAGTATAGTATATGGTTTAGTATGATATAACAGATATGATATAATAAAGTATAGTCTTATATGATTTATTATGGTATGACAGATATGATATAATAAAGAATAGTCTTATATGGCTTAGTATGGTATAACAGATATGATATAATAAAGTATAGTCTTATATGGTTTAGTATGGTATAACAGATATGATATAATAAAGTATAGTATATGGTTTAGTATGGTATAACAGATATGATATAATAAAGTATAGTCTTATATGGTTTAGTATGGTATAACAGATATGATATAATAAAGTATAGTATATGGTTTAGTATGGTATAACAGATATGATATAATAAAGTATAGTATATGGTTTATTATGGTATAACAGATATGATATAATAAAGTATAGTATATGGTTTAGTATTGTATAACAGATATGATATAATAAAGTATAGTATATGGTTTAGTATGGTATAACAGATATGATATAATAAAGTCTTATATGGTTTATTATGGTATAACAGATATGATATAATAAAGTATAGTCTTATATGGTTTATTATGGTATAACAGATATGATATAATAAAGTATAGTCTTATATGGTTTAGTATTGTATAACAGATATGATATAATAAAGTATAGTCTTATATGGTTTATTATGGTATAACAGATATGATATAATAAAGTATAGTCTTATATGGTTTAGTATTGTATAACAGATATGATATAATATAGTATAGTCTTATATGGTTTAGTATTGTATAACAGATATGATATAATAAAGTATAGTCTTATATGGTTTATTATGGTATAACAGATATGATATAATAAAGTATAGTCTTATATGGTTTATTATGGTATAACAGATATGATATAATAAAGTATAGTCTTATATGGTTTAGTATGGTCTAACAGATATGATATAATAAAGTATAGTATATGGTTTAGTATTGTATAACAGATATGATATAATAAAAGTATAGTATATGGTTTATTATGGTATAACAGATATGATATAATAAAGTATAGTCTTATATGGTTTAGTATGGTATAACAGATATGATATAATAAAGTATAGTCTTATATGGTTTAGTATGGTATAACAGATATGATATAATAAAGTATAGTCTTATATGGTTTATTATGGTATAACAGATATGATATAATAAAGTATAGTCTTATATGGTTTAGTATTGTATAACAGATATGATATAATAAAGTATAGTCTTATATGGTTTATTATGGTATAACAGATATGATATAATAAAGTATAGTCTTATATGGTTTAGTATTGTATAACAGATATGATATAATAAAGTATAGTCTTATATGGTTTATTATGGTATAACAGATATGATATAATAAAGTATAGTCTTATATGGTTTAGTATTGTATAACAGATATGATATAATAAAGTATAGTATATGGTTTAGTATTGTATAACAGATATGATATAATATAGTCTTATATGGTTTATTATGGTATAACAGATATGATACAGTACATTACACTACAGGAATGATATGGCATTGTTTGATATAATATAATGTATGATATAATAGCATAATAAATATGGTATTATGATATCGCATGCCATAATATAATAAGATATCATGATAGCATATATGGTATGTCTTGATATATTATAATCCATGATATGTTATGTGGCCATGGATGATATGATATGATGATATTGCATGGCAGTATATAATATGATATCATATATCATGATATAAAATAATACAGTATGTCTGATATGTTATGTTCATATAGTACATAACTTGTTATGACACCATCCCCCATATCATTGTTTCCAAACCAGGGTGCCTCCAGTTGTTGCGAAACTACAACTCCCAGCATGCCCGGACAGCCGAAGGCTGTCCGGGCATGCTGGGAGTTGTAGTTTCGCAACAGCTGGAGGCACCCTGGTTGGGAGACCCTGCCTTATATCAACCACGAAGATAAGAAGCACCAAATACAGGAAGAAAACAATCCCTCCCCCCCCCCAATTATTCTATATTAGACGTGCGAACATTCCACCACAATCCCCCCCCCCCCCCCCAAAAAAAAAAAAACACATCTGACCCTTCATTGTAAAACCCAAAATGCAGCAAAGCAGCACAAGCAGCGAGGACAATCTGCACCAGCAGGGACTGAAACTACAGATGTCTCTCTAGACCAGGGTACTGAAGCAGTGAGGACACCTGCAAAGCACGACTTGCCCTCTTTTTTTTTTTTTTTTATATCGGCGCAGTCACACAAATACGGAAAAATGATTCACGTTTGTCTGTAATAAAAAAAATTTATAAAGAAAAAGAATTATAATAATAATATAATAATAAAAAAAAAAAAATATGTAAAAAAAAAAAAAAAAGTATAAAATATTGACTAAAAATGAAGTGAGAAACGTGAAGCCCATGGGTGCGGACAGGACTTGGCGCGTGCGTAAGATGAAGTGAAGCGATGCAGGCGACAGAATCACAGGTTCCTACTTCCACTTTCTACTTCGTCATGTGTGACTGCTCGGTAATAGTCAGGCTTGGATGTAATAATTAAAAAAAAAAAAAAAATGTTTCCACGCAGGCGACAAATATCGCAAGAGGGTGCGAGCGTCTCTATCGTATCTGAATGCGCCATCTACCATTAGGCAGTGTTTAACCTCTCGCAGGATGAGGATGGAAGGATGTCCTTCAAGGAAAGAACGCCAGCGCCTCATTGTCTGTGATATGTCGTGATTACAGATCCCATCCGAGATGTACGTGACGCCGTCATATATATATATATATATATATGAGCACTATGATTGTATACATATTCATACACTGGGATGGCATCGCTCGCAGTAGCTGTAGGCTCGGGGCGCGCCATTCATTAGTGTTTTACATGTATTTCGGATGGTTCAGCCTTGCTGGTTACTCAGATGGTAAGGACAGATGTTGCCGGGGCTGGCGCCGTCCTTTTTTTTTTGGTTTCTTGTCGTAAATTAGGAAAAAGCAAATATTAATACAAAGTGATGGGGGAATGTAAGGAGTGGGGTATGCTGGTGGTGTACGGGGCGCACAGTCATGTGGAACCCGCCTCGGGGATGGGAGGGCGAAAAAATGAGCATCTCACTACTACAGGAACGGGCACAGAAATTTTTAGGAATGGAGGGGGGTTAACCCCTTCACTGCAGATGACGGATAGATAGATATTATACACACACACACTCATGACTCTCCTTAGATTGTAAGTTCTCGAGGCAAATATTCTCTAGGGGTACGAAGAAGGGCGAATTCCTGAGGAGTCGCCTGGTAAAGGATTTCTCCTGAATAAAATGGATTTGTGTCACAAGTAACTTTTCTATCAAATGTAAAGTAGAAAAAAAGAAGAGAAACAAAGTATGAAAGGAAGATAGATAGATATGAGATAGATAGGTAGATAGATATGAGATAGATGGATAGATAGGAGATAGATAGGTAGATAGATATGAGATAGATGGATAGATAGGAGATAGATAGATAGATAAATAGGAGATAGATAGATAAATATAGGAGATAGATATAAGATAGATTAGATAGATAGATATGAGAGATAGATAGATATGACATAGATAGGATATAGATAGGTAAATATAGGAGATAGATATTAGATAAATAGATATGAGATAGATAGATTGATAGATAGATATGAGATAGATGGATGTGAGATAAATAGATAGATATTAGATGGATAGATATGTGATAGATAGATAGATAAATATGAGATGGATAAATATGAGATAGATAAATATGAGATAGATAGATATCAGATAGATAGATAGATATCAGATAGATATGAGATAGATAAATATGAGATAGATAGATAGATAGATATCAGATAGATAGATAGATAGATATCAGATAGATAGATATGAGATAGGTAAATATGAGATAGATATCAGATAGATATGAAATAGATATAGATAGATATGAGATAGATAGATAGATAGATAGATATAGGATAGATAGATATGAGATAGATAGATAGATATAGGATAGATAGATATGAGATAGATAGATAAATATGAGATAGATAGATAGATAGATAGATTGATATGAGATAGATATTAGATAGATTGATATTATATAGATAGATAGACATCAGATAGATAGATATTGGTTGGATAGATATGAGATGATAGATAGATAGATAGATAGGAGATAGATAGATATTGGATAGATAGATAAAGGTAGTAGACAGCCAGTCCATTTCATCCCTTTCCTGGTGGGCCAGCTCTACTTTCACAAGTATTAACCCTTCCCTCGCTGCAGCCTGGGCTGTTAGGGGTTAAAGCCATGTGTACTATAAGTCCTATCTTTCCTGCTCACAACCATTAACCCTTCCGGTGCCCGTGTACTCTCCTCATTCCCTTCCCCAGTAGGGCAGTGCCCGGCCCCGGCTGGCTGCAGGGAGGGCAGGGGGTGACCTTTGGGCCGGGCCAGGTGAGGGTGCACCGGGTCCATGCAGGCATGTGCTTCCTCTCCTCCCGTGTGGTGTATACACAGCAGTGCCATGGTGTATTCCAGGCAGGGTACAATGTTAAAGAGCCACCACTAGTCGCCCCCAGTGCTCCTCAGTCTCTGGGTCTTTTTGTCTGTGGTGCAGATTAAACGTCACGTCCGTACTTGAACTTGAATTTTATCCCATTGTACAGAGGCAGCCCCAGCCATAGAGAGACAGAGAGCTCCCAGAGAACCAGGACTCCGCCATCTTCACCATGAAATAGTCCTCCCCCCCAGTGCCAGCCAAGTGGAGCAGTGCAAAGTGCTGGCCAGTCAATTGCAGGGCAGTGCCAGGCTCACTGCTCGCAGCAGACACTCACTCTCTGGTGGCAGCAGGGTCAGCTCCCTCTCTGGCATTCCTCTTCTTCTTTTTTTACTATTTTTATTGGAGCAGTGATTATTATTATTATTTTTTATTTTATTTTATGCTGTTTTTTGTTTTTTTTTTGCATTGATTATTATTATCATTTTTTATTAATGCATTGATGGGAGAAAGTGCCATTGGAGTGGGCACAAGCATTTGGTAACTTGCAGGAGAAGTACTGCTGCTGCTGCTGCTGCTTTCCTTGGCACAGAGGGGGCACCCAGGACTCCTGCTCTGCTGAATTTTTTTTTTTTTTATTATTATAATTTTTTTTTAAGAAGAAGAAAAAGCAAGAGGAAGAAGAAGAAGGGGATCAGAGAGCAAGGAGCAAGAGGAGGAGGAGGAGGAAGAAGAAGAAGAAGAAGAAGGTGCTGGGAGAGGAGGAAGAAGGAGTCCCCCGGTTGTCTTGCAGATCTCCGGGCGATGCCACTGTAAATGCCACTGCAATGTCCCGTCGCAAGCAAGGGAACCCGCAGCACTTATTACAAAGGGATATCATTCCACGTAAGTGTCAGCCTGGGCATTTAGGGGGGCACGGGTTGTCTGTAGTGGATCCTGGAGGAAAGGGGGGGAGGAAAAAAAGTTTAGGTTTTTTTTTTTTGCAAAAGGGAAAGGAGAGAGAGAGAGAGAGAGAGCTAGGAAGTTGGGAAAGTTGCAGGAGGGCACATGTGATTCCCCTGCTTTCCTTTTTGACAGTGTCGCACATTGCCAGAGTCCCCCTTCTCCATTCATTGTCATGCCATTTCCTATGTGCACCCCTCTTAAAACTTGTATGGCTCCAGGGATCTTCTTGCAGATCTGGCCCTTTTGTCCCCCCCATCTGATTGCATGGAAGATTTTATTTTATTTTTTTTTGTGCAATTTTTTTTTTATTTTGTTTTGGAGGATTTAAAAAAATAAAAATAA
Source organism: Hyla sarda (assembly GCF_029499605.1). Lineage (NCBI taxonomy): Eukaryota > Metazoa > Chordata > Amphibia > Anura > Hylidae > Hyla > Hyla sarda. Next base: position 19,871,678 of record NC_079199.1, read on the forward strand.
AATAATCATAATATATTTACGATCAATATTTTTATTTATTTTATATATATATTTTTTTACTTATTATTTATTTATTTATTATATGAAAGTTGCAAATGCATTAAGTATGCGGGACCTGTATCTCTTTGTATATAATGCAATGCCTGTAGAACACAACTGCACTAGTGCCGTCTATTCAGTGTGTTTATTTTTTATTTTTATTTTATTTATTTTTTTGCATTTGCACCAGGGCTGGCAAAACTGTTGCAAAAACTACGACTCCCAGCATGCCCGGACAGCCGTTGGCTGTCCGGGCATGCTGGGAGTTGTAGTTTTGCACCGTCCGCAGTTCGGGAGACCATTATTTTGTAATAACCCACGTAGAATTCAGGGCTATAGGTACCTGGGGCGATACTTTTGCAGTGCACTTAAAGTTGCCATTGTTGCTTATATAGTATAATTGACTAATTTAATAGTTGCAAAAAAATAATGATAATAATTAATAATAATAATTAAATTAAAACTTTTTACACCCTGCAGTGAGTGGTGGTGGAAGGTTTTGCAGGGCACTGGGCGGCTGTAGACGTAAATGTGCACAGTAAAAAAAAAAAGAATTTTGGAGGGGTAAAGGGGGGGACCTGGGCAGGACAGGCTGGGGGGAAAGCTAATGACAAACACATGGTTATAACAGAATTACAACTGCCTGGTTGTAAAATGGAAATGCAACCAAACTGGCAGCAGAGTCTGGGGAGGGAGAAGGTAGGGGGGAGAGAGGAGGGGGGTGCTGGATCAATTTATTAGGAGGGGAGGGAGACTTTGCATGCTGGAGATGGGACGGGGATCTCTCTCCCGTAGAGCTGGCACCCACATGTCCTGGGTTGCCTCCATGTGGGTGCTGCAGACATGGCAGAGAAGGGGGATCAGGGCCCGGGTGTCAGGAATGCAGAGAAATGAGCGTCAGCTCTTGGGGTCAGCACCAGCCAGGAAAAGTTTTTAGACCAGTGCCAAATATACTTCCCATGTGTGCGTGTGTGGCAAAGTCGCCGTTTTTTAACCTAAATTGGCGCAGTTTGTAAATAGACCTGACGTGAAATTTGTCAGCCATCAAGGCAGTGAGATTTTTTTTCCCCTCTACTGAAGGCTGGGATGAAAAAAAATAAAAGTATAGTGTAAAGTAAGTTATCCACCCGTAACCCCCCCAAAAAATGCAAAATACAGGGTCAGTGTTGGCACCAGGAAGCTTGAAATCTGTAATAATCTGTATCAGTGGGAACAGAGGCTTGTCAGGGATGGTGGCGTCGTGTATGGCCCATTATAAGTTTATAGAGTAACGTGCATGATGGTTGTTTCGTGTTGTCTGTGCGGCGTGTTTGTGTCGTAATTTATTTAAAAATAGAAATCTAGAATTCTCCGAGTAGGATTTTTCCTTACGTAATGTTACGTGTCTGTAATGGTGCTGGGTCTGTGTATAATGTAGGTGCCGGGGTACATGTATATAGCCAGATATTGGGTGATAATAATTCTGTATATACATGTTGTGTGGATTAACATGAGGTGCTGGCAGATCTGAGATGGTTGTTCGTAGGGAATAAAGTGAGTAGGTGGCAGGTTATTGGGGTCAAGTTCACACTTGGGTTGTGTTGGTACACAGGAATGTGATCCTATGTGGGGTACATGGGGACAGGACGGTGTTAATGCAGAGGGTACGTGGGGACAGGACGGTGATCATTCATTGGGTACTTGGGGATAGGACAGTTTTCATACATAGGGAACATGGGAAGATGATTGTTTTCGTCCATTTGCATAGTATTGTGGTCATACATGGGAACAGGGCTTCACATATGGGCTGTGTTAGTACATGAGAACAGGACTATATTAGTACATGGAGCAAAACTGCATTGGTTCATGTGGACATAATGGTATTCATACATGGGGGCAGGACTATATTTGTACATGAGAACTGGAATGTGTTATTACACGAAAACCAGCACTGTCTAAGAAAAGGACTGTGTTAGTGCACAAGACCAGGACTGTCTAAGAAAAGGACTGTGTTAGTACACAAGACCAGGACTGTCTAAGAAAAGGACTGTGTTAGTACACAAGACCAGGACTGTCTAAGAAAAGGACTGTGTTAGTACACAAGACCAGGACTGTCTAAGAAAAGGACTGTGTTAGTACACAAGACCAGGACTGTCTAAGAAAAGGACTGTGTTAGTACACAAGACCAGGACTGTCTAAGAAAAGGACTGTGTTAGTACACAAGACCAGGACTGTCTAAGAAAAGGACTGTGTTAGTACACAAGACCAGGACTGTCTAAGAAAAGGACTGTGTTAGTACACATGACCAGGACTGTGTAAATACCTGAGAGAAAGACTGTGATAGGGTAGGATACCAGGACTGTGTTTAGTACATGAGAACAGGACTGTGTTAGTACATGGGGACAGGACTGTATTCATACATGGGGTTGTTAATGTACTTGCACATGGGGACAGGACTGTATTAGTACATGAGAACAGAACTGTGTTAGTACATGAAAAAAGGACTGTGGTAGTACATAAGAACAGGACTGTGTAAGGACATGAGAACAAGACTGTAATTACATGAGAATAGGGCTGTGTTAGTACATGAGAACAGGACTTTCTTATTACTTGCGAACAGGACTGTGTTAGTACATGAGAACAAGACTTTATTACATGAGAACAGGACTGTGTTAGTACATGAGAACAAGACTTTATTACATGAGAACAGGACTGTGTTAGTACATGAGAACAAGACTTTATTACATGAGAACCAGACTTTATTACATGAGAACAGGACTGTGTTAGTACATGAGAATAGGACTGTGTCAGTACAGACTGTAGTTGCATATGGGGACAGGATTGTATTCGTACATGTTGACTGTGTTCCTATATGGCATACATGTGCATGGTCTCGTGTTCATACACAGGTTAAGGACTAGGTTTATACTTGAGGTATACAGCACTGTTCATACAGGTTCAGGACTAGGTTTATACTTGAGGAATACAGCACTGTTCATACACAGGTTCAGGATTAGGTTTATACTTGAGGTATACAGCACTGTTCATACACAGGTTCAGGATTAGGTTTATACTTGAGGTATACAGCACTGTTCATACACAGGTTCAGGATTAGGTTTATACTTGAGGTATACAGCACTGTTCATACACAGGTTCAGGATTAGGTTTATACTTGAGGTATACAGCACTGTTCATACACAGGTTCAGGATTAGGTTTATACTTGAGGTATACAGCACTGTTCATACACAGGTTCAGGATTAGGTTTATACTTGAGGTATACAGCACTGTTCATACACAGGTTCAGGACTAGGTTTATACTTGAGGTATACAGCACTGTTCATACACAGGTTCAGGACTAGGTTTATACTTGAGGTATACAGCACTGTTCATACATAGGTTCAGGACTAAGTTTATACTTGAGGTATACAGCACTGTTCATACACAGGTTCAGGACTAGGTTTATACTTGAGGTATACAGCACTGTTCATACACAGGTTCAGGACTAGGTTTATACTTGAGGTATACAGCACTGTTCATACAGGTTCAGGACTAGGTTTATACTTGAGGTATACAGCACTGTTCATACACAGGTTCAGGACTAGGTTTATACTTGAGGTATACAGCACTGTTCATACAGGTTCAGGACTAGGTTTATACTTGAGGTATACAGCACTGTTCATACACAGGTTCAGGACTAGGTTTATACTTGAGGTATACAGCACTGTTCATACACAGGTTCAGGACTAGGTTTATACTTGAGGTATACAGCACTGTTCATACACAGGTTCAGGACTAGGTTTATACTTGAGGTATACAGCACTGTTCATACACAGGTTCAGGACTAGGTTTATACATGAGGTATACAGCACTGTTCATACACAGGTTCAGGACTAGGTTTATACATGAGGTATACAGCACTGTTCATACACGTACTAATACGCTGAAGTATCTTCATACATGTGGATGTTCATACCTGGGGTCACAAATGGCAAAGGAATGTGTTCGTCCATGGGGCTCGTTCTCACCCACAGGGTTAGGGTTGTGTCCACACACGGGGTGTACGTTCTTCTACGGGGGTCAGGACGGTGTTCGTACACGGGTGACATAGGGACGGGGATGTGAAGGCTGTGAGCACGAGGAGGTGATGGAGCCGGGAGCCCGGGGCTCAGCTTATTTTCCCGCCCCCTGCTCGGGCTTCACAAGCGGCTGCATCGTCCTCCTTTCATCCCGGCCCCTTCTAACCCTTTAAAAATAAAAGTGTAAAGACTCTCATGGCCCTCGCCTTCCATTTCCCCCCAGCCCTGAGGTGTCTGCCGTCCAGGGGAACGAGGAGAGGGGAGATCCGGGGAAGGCAGAATATTTATGGTAGATTTTAACAAATTTAAATAAATAAATATATATAGGGATATATAAGGGACTCTCTCCCCTCCCCTGGATAGCAGGGGAGAGCTGCCTGCTCTGCTACCATCCTTTCCTTCTCTCCCTCTACCATAATTCTTCCTGTCGTATTTGGATTATTATTATTATTATTTTTTATATTGCTATTTTTTCTTGTCTATTATTTTGAAGAGAGAGAGATGGGATTGCTGCTGTGTGCTGTATTCTGCAGCCCCTGCACATGGTGTACAGATCAGCTCCTTTATTTCGGGGGGCAATATCTTGCTTCGCCAAGCAGGTGGTCCATAAATCCTAAACAATTTCATTATATATATATATTTTTTATTATATTATTATTTTATTTTTTGCATCTTTTTAATGTGTATTTAAATTTACAATCGGTGGATTATAGGATAAATGGAACCTTTGAATGCACAGGTCTGTCCTTTAAAAAAAAAAATTTTTTGGGATAGGGGGGGATCAGTTAACCCCCCTAAAAATGGGTCTGGGATGCAGAAGGACATGAATCAGGTAGGTATATATTTTTTTTTGCTGTTTGTATCTCCCTGATCTTAGGACTATTGATCAGTGATCCAGAAATGACATCATTGGAGGCATTTGAATATTCATGAAGTGCGTTGGCAGACGGCGTAACCCCTTCTTTGCCACAGTCACTCATGGTGCACCCTGTCACAGTCTAGTGCATTTAGGTTAATTATTTCTGGTCTCCATTGAAGACCATGAATAATGTAATTTTTTTTGTTTTTTTGCACATTCTATATCCTCTATGGGGGTCTTCCGGTATGCTATGGTATTTGATCTGTGCATCTCTCTCTAAGCAAGTGCCAGTCTCTCAGTGGCACTGTAGTTTTAGTATAGGCATGCCTGGTGTTTTTCTTTTTTTTAATGCAATGCTGCAATGCAAATTTTAAAACGGTAAAGTACAGTAGTTAACCAGGGTTGGGGTATCCTTCCCCTTCCAGGGATTAGCAAATTATGCAAATAAAAGATTTTTTTTTTTTTTTTACAATGGGAGTTGCGTTCCCCCTACGAGGAGTTCTAATTGAAAAAGAGAACGTATTAGGGTTTGTGATAGATTTGCAAGTTGCTGAGACATTTAAAGGGACCTGCTATGTGGCATGTAATGAGTTGTAGTATATTGATTGTATACAGCGTCCGCTGCTGCCTGGCTTCCTTATTGTATTCTGCTGTGGATTAGCTTGACATCTCCTGAATAAACAAGACAGCATTACTTACTGGCTCCAGACCTGAAAACAAGTCATCCCAAGCAGCATGCGGCCCTAGCACTGCAGACTGCAAAATAAGATATATATGTAAAAAAATCCTAATAATAAGAAAAAGGAACCCGAAAGGGGCGAGCGAGGGAAAGCGTCCATGTTGTAGCAGGAAAATACCTGCAGATGTGGTGAAGAGAGAGAGTCGTCAAACCAGTTTGTATTGTTTATTGTGTAAAAGCCCTCTGGTTCGTGTTATATAGGAATCTGGCTGCTTGGGACCAGCGAGCCTTCCGCTAAAGGATAGCTGTCACCTTATAGGCTTGCTGGGAGTCTGTACAAAGACAAGAAAAAAAAAATAGAAAGCTCTTGTACCTGTGTGCGGAGGGGACTTGTGATTGTCCTTCCATTTTGTAGTTAAGAAACAGCGAAACAGCAAACCACCGCGTGAATGGTGACCTATCTGTAAGAATCGCTGAGGAGGGACTTCACTCACACTCAGGCCTCTCCGTGCACTCACCAGAGATCGGCCGGGATGATATAATATGACAGATAAGGAGGAAACTTCTTACAGTGCACTATACACACGACATGGGAAAAGTTATCTATACTGGTGTTTGTATATCTGTGCATATTGGCGGATATATATCTTATGTATACATGTGCTTATATGTGTGTATGTGTATTATCATTGGTACGTGTGTGTGTGTGTGTATATATATATATATATATATATATAGGTGTCTGTGTGTATATGTGCCTGTATGCATTTGTGTGTATATCTCATATCTATCATCAATCTATTTCCTATTTATCAGTCGCTCTATCTCATATCTATCTATCTATCTTCTATCTATCTCATATCTATCTATCTTGTATCTATCTATCAATCTCCTATCTATCTCGTATCTATCTATCTATCTATCTATCTATCTATTTACCTACCTATCTATCGTATCTATCTATCTATCTATCTCGTATCTATCTTTCTTTCTATCTCGCATCTATCTATCTATCTATCTATTTCATATCTATCCATTGCCTATCTAGTATCTATCTCCTATCTATTTATCTCATCTATCTATGTATCTATCTATCTATCTCATATCTATCTATCTATCTATCTAATATCTATCTATCTCATATCTACTATCTATCTATCTATCAAATCTATCTTTCATCTGTCTCTCTAGTTCTATCTATCCATCTAGCTATATTTATTCCTCTATCTCAAATCAATTTCTTCTTTCTTTCTTTTTTCTTTCTTTCATCTATCTATCTCATCCTTCTATTTCTCTTTCCTTCCCATTCAGTCTTCTATCTATCTATCTATCTATCTATCCATCTTTCTATTTATCTATCACCTCTCCTTGTACGTGCCCTTACACATGATATCATTTTATTAATATACGCTTATTTCTTTGGCACGCCGGATGCAGCGTTCCCATTAATGAATAGTGCCCGCTACCTGTGGATTACCTCTCGACAGCAAATAAAGTGCGCATTCCTACTTTTATTCCTTCCCTCTTTATTTCATATATAAGCACGCTTCAAGTGTTCTCGTGTATAAATGACATAATCTCAGCCTTAAGATTTCATCAGTCGACGTGTGAAAAGATGGCAGATTTTCCCATGAGATGACAGGCGTTTCACTATATGGTCTGTACGGTGTGAACTCGTTTCATGCGTTCATCGTCTATCACTTTTTTCTTGTTTTTTTAAATGTTTTCGTATTTTCGTAATTTTATTTATATATATCTAAGAGTCTTGTCAGGTGGATTAAAAAGGCCGCTAACCCCTTCGTTGCCAACAGGTAGCATAGCACAGGAAAAGGATTGTGGTTGGGCGTTTGTTGCCGTGCAGGAAGGAACCTCACTTGTATGCACTACATATCTATGCACAGATTATCATGTTACACCTCAGTGCTCAAACTTTTTAGATTCACATCAACCCCCCCCCCCCCCCCCCGTCTTTGGGCCTTGGACAATTTCGTAGCACATTTTTTGAAATCCGAGATGTTTTTTAATTTTCAGTTTTTGTAAAAAAAAAACTAAAATAAAAATGACAGTTTACTTTAAAGGGGCCGCGCACCTGGTGTTGTTTCGGTGCATCATTTAAAAGAGTCTTGGGGTTTTGTGTCATTTTTGAGGCCTTACGAAGGTGCAGAACTTGTGTAAGCAGGCATGTGCGTGCAAGGTGTCTTCTTATTGTGTGACACAGACGGATCTGGAGGATATTCATCAGGTTTCAGTAAGGCAGGGGTCAGCTTTAGTATGTGGCACTTGATCAGGGCGTCCAGGTATGCGGCATCGACCATGAGACCACTACGCGTGTTGTTTTTGCAAAATAGTTCTTAAAATAAACTTTGCTTCACGACTTTTGTATGGATTTTTTAGGCTGCACATTTCAGCAGTGCCCTAAAGGCAGACAAGTGACAGCCTCTGACTACTAGGGGGAGCTCTGAGCCTGCAGGATTGGGAGCCGCCGGTTGCGATTCCTTCGTAGTACTTTAACTGTGAGATGTTGAAATCAACATACAAGTCTGTTTACTGCTGCAACATCTGAGGCACAAAGAGAAAATTTATTTATGCAAATCCGACCTGTTCTTTTGATGCTTTTGTCCGTACCTTTTTAATAACTGCGTCCAGTCCACTCGCTTCGCATGTCGCAGACCTGCAGAGGAGGAAAAAAAGGGGGTGGGGGTGGGGTTGAAGTTTACAACTACATCTTAATCAACCTATAGAAGATGCTGTGTATAGATGTAAAAAGTGATAAGCCTGTGCAAGTCAGCACTACGGTTTCCGAAATTATATTTTTGAATTTTTTCAAATTTTTCTTTTTATTAATATTTTATTTATTTAAATCATTTTTGAGATTTATTTTTTTCATTTTATTTATGTTTTAATTATATTTTTTATTCATTCATTTTACTATATATATATATTTATAGATATATTCTTTAATCTACTTGTTCCTTTTTTGTTTACTTTTGTGCTATTTTTTCATGTGGTTTTGCATTGTTTTTTTCAACGATGAACGATTTAGATTTGAATAATTTTTTGAATGATTGTTTTGAATTGCACACCACCCTAGTAGGCCGAAGCTTAGTGTGTCTTCCGTTTCCATGCAGCCCCTCTTTTTAAGTTTCTTTAGATAAAATGTCATGATAAACCTGCTGTCTCGTGGCAGGTTGCAAGATGCTATAGGCGTAAATGCCGGTGTCTTGTACATTGTCTCCTATAAGCAGATGCACCGCTGTCCCGTGCCTTGAGGTTAATTTTACATCCTTTGAGACGTTGTCGTTTTTAGGGTACGTGGAATAAGGGTGGTGGGTGCAAGGAATTGCCATTTGCTAGGAATGCAAGCTTTTCTGCTCATCTGCAAGTGAAATAAATTAGGTCAGACAAAAGACCATGGCTGTCAAAGGAGCTTTCAGTCTTACATATAGGGTAGCAGAAACCTATCTGATCAGTCGTGCACTTTGCTGTATATTTCAATAGTGAACAGAGGAGACCTAGAGGCACTATGCACTTCTTGTCACTATTGCTGAAAATTTTAGAGATGGGGGCGGGGGGGGGGGGGGGGCTCCTTGCCACAGTGAGAATTTTACATATGGTAATTTAACAATTTAACATTGCACTTGATTCCGCAGTGTATAGTATATGTAGTAAGGAAGTGTATTTTAAAAAAATTTAGTCCGTCTTTCCATTTTGTTTTTGGAAAGCCCACCGGACCCTGAGCATGAAATAGTTAAATATAGGGAGTTGGTTCCCTGTTGTATCTCCCCTGATTATGTTCAAACAAGCAGTTTTCAACTCAAAACGCGTTGTATTTAAAAAAAAATAATTTGGGAAAATCTTAATTTCTTCTTTTTGCCTTATGATAAAACAATAGTCATCCCCCCCCCTTTCATTGCATATTACAAATGAATTCCCAGTCTCTTTCACAATTTGCATTACCCCCCCCCCCCAACCACCACCACCTCACCTCCTGCATATTTATAGACTCAATAAACGCTTTTGCAATAAAGTATATTTATATTTTCAATAAACCTTAGATGTGCGTTCCAGCCACCGGTCACAAATTGCGACAGGAAAATACATCACCCTAAATGACAAGCTGTTAACATCAGTGACAAGTGTAGATTTTATAATTTATTTTTATTTAATTTTTTTTGCTTTTCTTGGAAAAAAATAAAAGTTTTAAAAATTGTAAAAAGACTAAACAAAAATGACTCAAAAAGCAAAAGAAGTAAATAAAATAAATGGATAAATTAAGATAAATAGAGTCAAAAATTTTAGGGCCGGATAAATTATTTTATTTTGTGACTGCGCATGTCTTGTCTGTAGGAATAACTTTCTGGGTCCTGGAGGAGCCTAGGGTATAATATTTAGCAACACCTCCCCCCCCTCAAAAAAAATTAATAAATAAATGTACGTGGAGAAATATTGCCAAAATAAAGCAAATTAGTCCTTGAAACTTCCATCGTCTTAGGCGATAGAAACATTTACGCCACCTTTTTTTTGTTATCGAAAGATTAAAAACTGAATTCCCATTTACTATACTATTTGTATTTTTAGGCTTTTTTCAGGGGTGATCTATAATACCGTACACCCTGCAGATACCTGATACTATTTACCTCCCCATAATACTTTAAACAATATGTCTGATACTTCATCTATTCCGTTTTAGTCTTTTGGATACCAGCTCAGCTCAGATGACATTTTTTGTTTTCAGGTATTTGCATTTGCATTCGTTATTTGGCTATTATACTGTAACAGCTTGCAGTATTTTTTTTATTCTTTTTTCATTTTTTATTTTTTTTTGTCTGCAGAGAGTGGGCATAGTTATAGCTGGTGTGACTTAATATTCCAGATTTCTTATGTTGTTTTTTTTTTTCTACTTTATCCTCTTAATTTGTCAAGTAGCATGCGGTCTATTGCTCTGCGTAATCTGCCACAAGTCCTTCAAAGCCTGAAGTGGTCAAAAATCTCATTTTATTTTAGGCAGAACAGTGTAAAATGACTTGTGTTCTTCATGTAGATTCCTCAGTTCCGCTCTAGTCCCAGTATAGTCTTAAAGAGTCTTATCTGGTCGACCATTTGCGAGCGTCTTGAGCTTATAAAACGGTTTTACCTCAATGCACTTGGATCCTGCAGCATGTACGGTACCCAGGGAATATGATTGATCTATTATTAGTATACATGCAGGTACAGGAGAGCTGGGTTTACCAGGTGAAGCAGAGACGAGTTTGTGATACCTATATTTCTCTTTTTACAGACACCCCAGTTAGACCACCTGTTTGGCCTGGTATTAAGAATAGATTTCACTAGATAGCTGCTGAAAAACCAATTCTCACCAGTAGAAAATTTTTCGGTACATTGGCTACCGGGCCTTGTCAGGATTGGTTATCAGTGGGTTACGTTACAAATTCAGCACTGCTATAGAGAACCAGAAAGGGCTGCAGGAAATCTTGGCGGGAAAATCAGTGGCTTTACCTATAAGGTGGGTCCGGAAATGCGATGGGTTTGTAAAGTAACTGCTGGTGGAAGGGGCCATATTAGTGCCCAAATGGGAAAATGTTTCACTTGCAAAGGGTTAAATGGATTTTAACACCGGACTGGCAGGGTTTGGGTTAAAACTTGGGTCGTTCTAAGAGACTCGGCCCCCTAAATCTCCTTGTCATCCCTTGTTTTAACTGGCCTGTAAATGTAATAATATAAGTCACCTCAACTGCTTTGCTCAATATGGTGACGATATATCAAAATGTAGCAGAGCTGAACCATGAAACTCTGCTGTGTCAGTGTGTGATGGACATGCAGTAGCTCTGCGTTACGTTACAGTCGTGCAGCAGGCGCTGTAAAACAACATGTTGGGGTTGGGGTTGGATTGGGTTGCGCCAATCAACATACTCAACTCTACTTCATTTATCAGGACTCCGCCTTATAAGCAGAGCTGTTATAGTGTTGCTAGACCATCAGGGCAAACATCCGATTGGGCGGCGAGAGGAGCGCCAATTTTTCGACCCGAGTTTTGTTCGGTTTCAGGAAAAGTTGCTGCTGTATTATAATGGGTCATTGAGAGCTGATGGATCATTGGGTTACCATGTCGTCGGTTTATGTGAGGAGGTTTATCAAAGCCTGTGTAGAGGCAGAGTGGTACCGTTGCCCATAGCAACCAATCAGATCGCTTCTTTCATTTTCAAAAGTGAAAGCAGCAATCTGGTTGCTATGGGCACCACTCTGCCTCTACACTGGTTTTGCTAAATCTACTATACATATATATATATATATATATATATATATATATACATATATATATATATATATATATATATATATATATATATATGTGTGTGTGCAGTATGCAGATCTATAAACACAAACACACACATACCATTATTATCACTTATCATCCCTTGAGGCCTATGTTGTATGTGGCCCAACGGGCATTTTCTCACCATTTACATATGATTTATTAAGTCACTAAGTTGCTCTATTTTATACCATTTCTTATATCGGTCACTGTAAAACTAAGTGGCAACCAATATGGCTGCCATAGCACCCCTCCAAGATGTAATACCTCACCTTTCTAGACTCCTGAATGGCAGCTCTATGTACCGCGTCTGTATTGCTAGACCAGTGTTTCCCAACCAGTCTGCCTCCAGCTGTTGCAAAACTACAACTCCCAGCATGCCCGGACAGCCAACGGCTGTCCGGGCATGCTGGGAGTTGTCGTTTTGCAACAGCTGGAGGCACGCTGGTTAGGAAACACTGTGGAAACACGCTGGTTAGGAAACACTGTGTATTGCTAGACCAGTGTTTCCCATCCAGTCTGCCTCCAGCTGTTGCAAAACTATAACTCCCAGCATGCCCGGACAGCCAACGGCTGTCCGGGCATGCTGGGAGTTGTAGTTTTGCAACAGCTGGAGGCACACTGGTTGGGATATATTGTACTAGACTTTCAAGTGGAGTGACAGCAATAGTCACCCAGCTTTCCTAAAACCGGACGGCCCTACAAACTTAACAGACGAGCTTAGAAACTATATTTTCCGATCTATTTATCGCATCCCGTCCGCCATGATGCGAACCTTCGAACACCATGGTAACCAGCCTCGTTTGACTTGTGTAAAAGTAGGAACAATAGGAGGCACCAAAAATCAACATTTTCGGATTTTTCTTTTTTTTCTTTACTGTTTTGTTCTACATTTTCTTATTTTCTTCTTTTTTTTTTTTTGTGCAGCTGTGTAAAATAAAAATAAAAAAAAGAAGTAAAATAAAATATAATTTTTTTCTCTTACAAGCCTCCTCAGACTTAGCGGTAATATTTGTATAGACTGAAAGAGTGAGGACATTTCACGCAAACGTCGTGTTCCCGCTTGAATCGCGAAATAAAAAAAAAAGAAATAAAAATCATCTGCCACAGTTTCGACTTTCCCTTGCAATTAATTACAACCCTGAGTAATCGCGCCAATGATAAATAGGCTGCTTGATGTCGGCTACAACACCAGTTACATTTTGGAGGGGGTTGCGTCTGACAGTGTCGAAAAAATGTTACATTTTTTAAAATATATATATTTATTTATTTTTACTTTTATACGTATTGCTTTTTTTTTTGCTTTTTTTTTTTTGTACTGTACAGTGTCAAATGTAAATAATCCGTCCTAGTAATGAGAGTATACGAGTATACAGGTATGATCTCCAGTGATATGTACCGCAAAGGGCATGCTGTATCTCCTATGACGGGAGGATGGTGGTGGAGGGGGGGAGGGGGAGAACGTTACAGGAATCGGCAGCTATTAGGAGACATCTATCTGTTTTTAGACTTGTTTATGCCATTGATAGCTTTAACACAAATGTCCTCGGGCGCGCTTTATGGGGATGAAAAAAAAAAAGGTTGTCTGTTACAGTGTGGACGAGTACAATTATCCCCCCCGGTAGGGTAACGCTCAGGTATCCGAGAAGCTGAAGGTGACCGCCTGAAGTGGTCAAGGACTTGAGGTTGCAAAATATCAGATTAGGAGTATATCCTTTACAGCAATTAAGGTTGTCACCCAGCTTTCCCATGCTACTAACTAGTAAATACGCCTAGTTGTAGGGATAAAGCTAGACTGCTCTGTGACAACCCATCTTCGCCTAACAATTGCTACCTAGCTTTCCCAGACTCTGAACGGGAAATACTCCTCGTTGTGTAGGGATAAAGCTAAACTGCTCTTTTTTCCCCAAATCTGGCTAGTTATGTAGGTATAAAGTTAGGTTGCTCAGTGACAACCCATATAGACCAATTGGTTGTCACTCAGCTTTCCTGGATGACTGAATGCTGAATCTGGCTAGGTATCTAGAGCCAGGGCTAGATTGCTGTGTGACGACCCCTGTAGGCCTATTAGTTGTCACTCAGCTTTCCTGTTCTACTGAATGCCAAATCTGGCTAGTTATGTAGGTATAAAGCTAGGTTGCTCAGTGACAACCCCTATAGACCAATTGGTTGTCACTGGGATAAAGCTAGGTTGCTTAGTGACGACCCCTATAGGCTTATTGGTTGTCACCTATTTTTCTTTAAATACTTAATGCCCCATTTGACTAGTCTTGTAGGCTAGGGCTAGATTGCTGTGTGACGACCCCTGTAGGCCTATTAGTTGTCACTCAGCTTTCCTGTTCTACTGAATGCCAAATCTGGATGGTTATGTTGGGATAAAGCTAGGTTGCTTAGTGACGACCCCTATAGGCTTATTGGTTGTCACCTATTTTTCTTTAAATACTTTATGCCCAATCAGACTAGTCTTGTAGGCTAGGGCTAGATTGCTGTGTGATGACCCCTTTAGGCCTATCGATTGTCACTCAGCTTTCCCAGACTTCATTGAGGTTGTTTTCTTTTTGAGAGGAAAATTAGCAATACATGAAGGACTAGTTTTCCAGTCTAATTTGACTGACTTTGTGATAGAAACTCCTTCTGTGATAACCCCTGTGGGCCTGTTGGTTATCAGAAAAAGATAGGGCTCTGTTCACATCTGCTTGCGCTTCCTGTTGAGAATGAAAACTACAACGCTTCCCCTGATCCATCAGCAGATACCAGACCGACCCCATGGAGGTCCCTCTGGTTCCATCATTTTGAGGGGAAGATAAGCAATGCGTGAGGCACTTTTTTTCTGATAAAACACACTTTAAAATTTAAAAAAATTATATTATTAGTTTCCTTTTAGATTCTTACGCTCTCTTATGTTTTTTCCGTTTTAGCCGAAGAGCACCATGTCCAAACGGTAATCCCAGATGAAGACGACGGTCTCCCCATCCCAGAGTCGGGAACCCTCACCCTGTCCGGCAGCGGGACTGACCCAGACTTGTTAACATGTGGACAGTGTCAAATGAACTTCCCGCTGGGAGACATCTTGGTTTTTATAGAGCACAAGAAAAAACAGTGCGGAGGTCCGAGCGGAGGCTGCTATGAAAAGAGTCTGGATAAAAGTAGTCCTCCGCCCCCATCTCGCTCCGAGCTCAGGAAAGTGGCAGAGCCGGTGGAAATCGGTATCCAAGTCACGCCCGATGAGGAAGACCGTCTTCTCACACCTACGAAAGGAATTTGCCCGAAGCAGGAGAATATTGCAGGTACGGTGCCATTGTCCGCTGCTCTGGGGATGGGGACGCTGTCCTCAAGAATGGGTCAATGTGTGCAGACAAGGGTTAAGGACTATAGATTTATTCTTAGGCCCAGAGAGATAGAACATTCCAGAATTGGCTCCAGATTTGATAAAAAATCTCAGAATTTTTGCCAAATTTTGATGTTTTTCCTAAGTATGTGACAGAAATCATCATTATCATCATCATCATCAATGACTCCTGTACAGTTTAGTATTTAGGGAAATGTTTACATCATAGGATTTGGTACATTACGTAAGGATGGCCTCTATGTTGGAGTTTGATATTCACAGATATTTGTATTCCCTTAATCTGTCAGTTTGTAGAACTCTGCATTATCCCTCTGTTATTCTTCCTGAAAATTCCAAACAACTAGGCATTACCGTTCCTCTTATCGATGGGGTGTATCCCCGCACACTTTGACACTGTCCAGTCAATGCTGATAGTGTCAGACACACTCTATGGACAAAAGGGATTGGTAACACCCAGTTGTCACTTTATTAACATATTTCCAGGGGGAATAACAGAGGAACGAGTCAAGAAAAGATGGCCAGTGATTTCATGTATTTACTGTTAGAAACGTTTCGGGAAAGCAGCTCCTTCTTATTGCATTTCACATGAGAGCTCCGGCCCCAAGACATCTTATCCCCTATCCAAAGGATAGGGGATAAGATGTCTGATTGCGGGGGTCCCACCAGTAAGTACTGCCGGAAGCGCTGGAGGCTCTCAGTCTTATGGGGACGGAGTATCGTGACGTCACGACTCTGCCCCCGTGTGGTGTCACGCCCTGCCCCCTCAATGCAAGTCTATGGGAGGGGGCGTGACAGCCGTCACGCCCCCTCCCATAGACTTGCATTGAGGGGGCGGGACGTGATGTCACACGGGGCGGAGTCATTCTAGATTGCGGGGGTCCCCAGCCGTGGGACCCCCGCGATCAGACATCTTATCCCCTATCCTTTGGATAGGGGATAAGATGTCTTTGGGCCGGAGTACCCCTTTAAGGGCGAATTCATATCATTTTGTGGTGCAAAATGTGGATACTTTTTTCTTTTAAAAATGGGGTGTTGAGGGTGGGGAATGGACTCTAGAAGCCCAACATATCTAATAGAAATTATGCCAAAAACTGGCAGAAAATGGGCACGAAGGAGTGCACCTCCTGATAAACGTAGCGCATTTTACTCTAGCACACTTTACGTTAGCAAGGGCGTATGAAACAACTATCTTAATAGATCCCCCCCATAAATTACTGGTGTTGTTAACGTCAAGCCCCAAAAGCTGGAGAAATTGGAGGTTGATGCTCTCCTGTTGGGGAGTAGAGAGCTATGTAGGTGCCCATATAGGTACCCAATCCATTTTGACCGGCCATATGTAAACATGATAGAGCACCCCCTACTTCTCCGAGCGGCCCCCGAGATCATCACTCAAGGGTGGAATTAGAAAGCTTGCTATTGAATCCATATTTAAGCCGCTGCCTATAGAGAATAAAGGGGCAGTGAATGGCACGGGGCCTCCATGTCTGCGGCGTCGCCAGGGGCACTGACCTCTCTTCTTCGGGGTAGTTATATGTAATAAGCAGCCGTTTAATCATCAGATGAAAGCGCCAGTATCTCGGCCGCTATCATGTGAAGTCGCAGCTTTCATCTGCCTGGCACGGATACTCTCACTACCTTATGAGTCTGAAGTTTCATTGATTTGCATGTTAGAAGTTGGAGGATTAGCGCTAATCCTAAACCTATTTATACTGAAGCCTGTGTGGAGGAGAGTTCCTTTTTACGTTTTTTCCTAGAATGCAAAACTTGTCGCCTTCTCCTGGATGCGGAGAGTCGATAAACCAGAGATAACTAGGGAACCTGTGCCCTAAATATGTACAGCAGTGGCTGCAACCTGATGTGGGACTACAACCTCCAGCATGCCCTGAGAGCCTATGGCATGCCAGCATGCCTTGTGGCCTATGGTTGCCAAGACATGATGGGAGTTGCCTGTTCTCAAATGGCTGCAAAGCATTCATGGCCGCTCCACTTTTTTGATCTGCAAGACATGCTGGGAGTTGTAGTTCTGAAACAGCTGGAGAGCTATAGGTTTCAGACCTCCAATTCAGCCAGGGCATGATGGGAGTTGTGTCTCTGTAACAACTGAAGAGCCATAGATTGCAGAGTACTATGATTTCAGTTCTGAGGCAGTCGAGGTATGATGGGAGTTGTAGTTCTGAAACAGCTGTTAAGCCATAGGTTGTACATCACTGATTCCAAGTCTGAGACGGTAGGGGCTTAATGGGAGTTGTAGTTCTGAAACAGCTGGAAAGGCATAGGTTGGAGATCAGTGATTCCATGTCTGAGGCAGTAGAGGCATAATAGGAGTTGTAGTTCTGAAACAGCTAGAGAACCATAGGTTGGTATAGTCTCGTATAATCAGGACATGATGGGAGTTGTAGTTCTGAAACAGCTGAAAAGGCATAGGTTGTAGATCAGTGATTCCATGTCTGAGGCAGTAGAGGCATAATAGGAGTTGTAGTTCTGAAACAGCTAGAGAACCATAGGTTGGCATAGTCTCGTATAGTCAGGACATGATGGGAGTTGTAGTTCTGAAAAAGCTGGAAATGCATAGCTTGTAGATCAGTGATTCCATGTCTGAGGTGGTAGAGGCATAATAGGAGTTGTAGTTCTGAAACAGCTAGAGAATCATAGGTTGGTATAGTCTGGTATAGTCAGGACATGATGGGAGTTGTAGTTGTGAAACAGCTGGAAAGGCGTAGGTTGTAGATCACTGATTTCAAGTCTGATATTGTCGGGACAGGTTGGGAGTTGTAGTTTTGAAACAGCCGAAGAGCCATAGGTTGCAGCACTGATTTGAAATCTGAGGCAGTTAAGGCATGATGGGAGTTGTAGTTCTCAAACAGCTGGAGAGCCACATGTTGCACACCACTGATTCCAAATCTGAGGCAGTCGAGCGTAGGATGGAAGTTGTAGCTCTGAAACAGAATGCAGACCTATGTCTGAGGTGGTCAGGACATGATGGGAGTTGTTGTACTACAATAGCGGAAAGCTAAGACAGGTCAGGACCATTGATGTGTTAGTGCAGATGCATTAAAGCAGTGTTTCCCAACCAGCGTGCCTCCAGCTGTTGCAAAATGACAACTCCCAGCATGCCCGGACAGCCGTTGCAACAGCTGGAGGCACGCTGGTTAGGAAACACTGTGTTTAAAATTCCACAAAATCTAGAAAGCTACAGGTCGCAGGCCATACCATGCTGGGAGTTGTAGTTCCCTAGTGTCTCTTTGTAAAGTTATCAGGAACTGGAGCATTTGCAGAGAGAGAAGCAGGAGCCGGAGGTCGTCGCAGCGCTTGTCTATCAGGCCATATAGTGCCGGTGCAGCAGAGCTGAGGGGGTCGCTTCTCCCAGCATGCTTTTTTGCAGATTACTATGGTTAAGGAGCAGCCAAAACACAGTGTCAGATAATAGAACGGTGTATTATGGGGCAGTATTATTTGGATTCCCATATGACAGATATTCTTATTTCCTCGTGTTACTGTCTGGGAGTCTTGGCTTCTCCCTCCTTCCTCCTTGGAAGCCGAACCTGCGATGTGCTCGCAACACCTTCGTTTTTTTTTCTCTCTCTGTCAGTTGTTTTCTGCCAACGATTTCCTTCCCAACTTTTAGAGCAATTATAGGTTAATCCCAAAAATAGGATGCAGAGACTTATGCAAAAATAGGATCAGTCGCCGCAGTTTCGCTACTATGGCGGCAGCAGCGAGTGGCAAATCTATAGAAGTGCATTTAGCAGAGCTGATTTATTTAATTTTATTTATTTATTTATTTATTTTTGCAATATCGCACCACAAACCAAAAAAATTTTTTTTAATTATGATTTTACTAAATTGCAAACTCAGCTCTGCTACATGTATATTGTAGTCTGGGATTTATGAGACTATGTAGGTCTATATAGATGTAGTAAAACTGACTAGGATGGGGCTATGTCATTTGTGCCTAGTGTTAAAGGGGTACTCCCTTTTTTTTTTAAATCCACTGGTGCCATAAAGTTAAACAGATTTGTAAATTACTTCTATTAAAAAATCTTAATCCTTCCCGTACTTATCAGCTGCTGTATGCTCCACAGGAAGTTATTTTCTTTTTGAATTTCCTTTCTATCTGACCACAGTTTTCTCTGCTAACACCTCTGTCCTTTTTAGGAACTGTCCAGAGTAGGAAAAAATCCCCATAGCTCTGGACAGTTCCTAAAATGGACAGAGGTGTCAGCAGAGAGCACTGTGGTCAGACAGAAAGGAAATTCAAAAAGAAAAGAACTTCCTGTGGAGCATACAGCAACTGATAAGTACAGGAAGGATTAAGATTTTTTATAGAAGTAATTTACAAATCTGTTTAACTTTCTGGCACCAGTTGATTTAAAAAATAAAAAAAAATGTTTTCCAGGGGAGTAGGCCTTTAAAACCCCAAACATGTTGGCCTGCAGTCCTATGTAAAACATTAAAGGGGTACTCCGGTGGAAAACATTTTTTTTTTTTTTAAATCAACTGGTGCCAGAAAGTTAAACAGATTTGTAAGCGACTTCTATTAAAAAATCTTTACCCTTCCAGTACGTTTTAGCAGCTGTATGCTACAGAGGAAATTATTTTCTTTAGAATACTGAGATACTGGATAGAATTTATGGAAAAAAGGATTTAGATAATAGGTGCGTTTGGATGTAGCAGAGCTGACTAGGTGACATAGGTCATGGAACTTACCTGCGGTCATATGTAAAATATTGAGGTACTGGATAGAATTTATGGGATAAAAGGATTTAGATAATGGGTGGGTTTGGATGTAGCAGGGCTGAATATGTTACTTAGGCCATGGAGCTTACCTGCAGTCCTATGTAAATTTCTGAGATATTTATAGGACATGATAATCGACAAACTCATCCTTGTACCACAAAGAAGCAAATTACATTTTGTAAATTTTAGATTTTGTCAATTTTAGATTGGAATTTGTGAGGATAGGTGTATATAGATGTAGCAGTGCTGATTATGTTCTTCAGGTACCTGGGGCTATAGTGTTTGTGCCTAGTGTTAAAACCTCAAACATGTTGACCTGCAGTCCTATGTAAAATATTGAGATCCTGCGATGACACACGGCGAACTCATCGCTCCTGCTCTTTGAGATAGTGTTTTATATGTTGTACTTTAGGTAGAGTAGAGATGGATTTGCTATGTGCCTGGGGCTACATCATATGTGTATAGTGATTACACCTCTACCATAAATGTAGCTGCAGTCCTATGTAGAATATCCAGATACTATAATAAGATAACAAACACATCTTTTGCTACATTCATATATTTTAGACTGGAGCTTATAGAAGAGAATTTTAATAACAGGTTGATATAGATGTAGCAGAGCTGAATTAGAAATGTAGTCCTAAGGCTACAGGACCTAAATAAAATAGCTGCAGTCCCATGTAACACATTGATATACTGCGTTAAGAGGACAAATGACAGACGTATCATGGCAACATTTCTTTATTGGAGTATAGAAATTATTGGAGGATAGAGATGTATTTAGATATAGCAGAGCTCACTGTGTTACATAGGTCCTAAGAGTTACAACACTTGGGCCTAGTGATAAAAGCTCTGTCATAAGTTTACCTGCAGTCCTATGTAAGAGATTGAAATACTGTGATAAGATGACAATGGACAAATCCTCTCGCCTACTCCGGTGGAAAACCTTTTTATTTATTTTATTAAATCAACTGGTGCCAGAAAGTTAAACAGATTTGTAAATTACTTCTATTAAAAAATCTTAATCCTTCCAGTACTTATTAGCTGCTGAATACTACAGAGGAAATTCTTTTCTTTTTGGAATACAGTGCTCTCTGCTGACATCTCTGTCCATTTTAGGAAGTGTCCAGAGTAGGAGAAAATCCCCATAGCAAACATATGCTGCTCTGGACAGTTCTTAAAATGGACAGAGATGTCAGCAGAGAGCACTGTGGTCATGATGTCAGCAGAGAGCTCTATGTTCCAAAAAGAAAATAATTTCCTCTGTAGTAATCAGCAGCTAGTAAGTACTGGAAGGATTAAGATTTTTTAATAGAAGTAATTTACAAATCTGTTTAACTTTCTGGCACCAGTTGATTTACATTTTTTTTTTTTTTTCCACCGGAGTACCCCTTTAAAGCTGTGGGTTATAGAAGTGACTTTCAATAGCAGGTGTATATAGATGTAGCAGAGGTGAATGCGTTCTTTAGTTCCTGGGGCTACATCATTTCTACATCCATGCGTTTTCCCATGGACAAACTCAGCTCTGCTACATTGGTTTTTATAGAACAGGTGGAGTAGAGCTGGAGATGTCAGTAGAACTGCATCATACTTGTTTACTAGTGGTCTCCAAACTGTGGACCTCCAGCTGTTGCAAAACTACAACTCCCAGCATGCCCGGACAGCCATTGGCTGTCCGGGCATGCTGTGAGTTGTAGTTTTGCAACAGCTGGCGGTCCACAGTTTGGTGACCACTGGTATATATGATAGTGACAAAACATCTGTAATAATGACCTGCAGTATTAAAGGGTTTATCCAGGAAAAAACTTTATATATATATATATATATATATATATATATATATATATATATAATCAGCTGGCTTCAGAAAGTTAAACAGATTTGTAAATTACTTCTATTAAAAAAATCTTAATCCTTTCAGTACTTATGAGCTGCTGAAGTTGAGTTGTTCTTTTCTGTCTAAGTGCTCTCTGATGACACCTGTCTCGGGAACTGTCCAGTTTAGAAGCAAATCCCCCATAGCAAACCAATTCTACTCTGTGCAGTTCCCGAGACAAGCTGAGATGTCAGCAGAGAGCACTGTTGCCAGACAGAAAACCACAACTCAACTTCAGCAGCTGATAATTATTGAAAGGATTAAGATTTTTTTTTTCTAATTGAAGTAATTTACAAATCTGTTTAACTTTCTGGAGCCAGTTGATATATATATATATATATATATATATATATATATATATATATATAAAAAAAAATGTTTTTCCCTGGAATACCCCTTTAAGCTGCTTTGACCAGCTGACAAAGGACAAACACATCTCTGCTACATCCGTAGCCCAGATTTCGGATACCACTACCTCCGAAACGTTTATGAAATATCTAGGCCCAATGCTGTAACATAGCAGCAGAATCCCTTTAACCTTACATCCCATAGTCCAGAAATTCCGATAATCTGGAAGTTTCAGAGAATCGGAAGGAACGCGTTTAATAATTAAAGGAATCTTAATGCCGAATCCGGAACAATTGACGTAGAAGCAAGAAAACGGTGCAATCCCAATTTTTGGGTGGATTGGACGGCGGTTCGGGCGGGTTCGGCATAGTCTGGAAAGGCCAGAAGAAAAACATTGATTTTTTTTGGTGTTTCATTTTCCTACGAATAGAGATTAGTTAAAGGGGTACTCCGGTGGAAAACATTTTTTTTTTAAATCAACTGGTGCCAGAAAGTTAAACAGATTTGTAAATGACTTCTATTAAAAAAATCTTTATCCTTCCCGTACTTTTTAGCAGCTGTATGCTACAGAGGAAAGTCTTTTCTTTTTGAATTTCTTTTTTGTCTCGTCCACAGTGCTCTCTGCTGACACCTCTGTCCATGTCAGGAACTGTCCGGAGCAGCATAGGTTTGCTATGGGGATTTTCTCCTGCTCTGGACAGTTCCTGACACGGACAGAGGTGTCAGCAGAGAGCACTGTGGGCAAGACAAAAAAAGAAATTCAAAAAGAAAAGAATTTCCTCTGTAGCATACAGCTGCTAAAAGGTACTGGAAGGGTAAAGATTTTTTAATAGAAGTAATTTACAAATCTGTTTATCTTTCTGGCACCAGTTGATTTAAAAAAAATGTTTTCCACCGGAGTACCCCTTTAAAGGCGTATAATGGCGGTCATTGATTGTTGAATGGGGCAGCCCGGATTATCCTTTTATTTATTTATTTTTTTCTAATTTTAATTTATTACGTTTTTTTGGGCTTTAGCCGCCACAAGCCAGCGCGCTGACACCTGACCAAATCTGCTCTGGATTGTTAATAGGACCCAAATTCCAGGCTATTTCCTTGGTTCGAAGAAGCCGGGACGGCCACTGGCGTTTCGTGTCAGAGCTGGATGCTGTGAAGCCTGGCATGTGGAACGGGCATCCGCACAGGCATCCGCAGAAGAAGGCCTGCGATGACACCTGATGTCGCTGCAACTAAAAGGAATGTCGCCGTGTAATTACAGGGGAAAAAAAGGCCAGATCACCGGGCGGAAAGAAAATAAGGCTATTAAAAGAAGTCTGGATCGCCGACGCCATGCCAAGGCCTGGATCTAGGCTGCTTGCGCGGTTTTTGCGCGATATTTTGCTCCCAGACACTTCAGGCTGGAGGGTAGGAAAGTGCTGGTATTCTGAAACCATAAAAATACACCCTGGACAAGTGTTTTCCAACCATTGTGCCTCCAGCTGTTGCAAAACTACAACTCCCAGCATGCCCGGACAGCCGTTGGCTGTCCGGGCATGCTGGGAGTTGTAGCTTTGCAACAGCTGGAGGCACACTGGTTGGAAAATACGGCCCTGGACATTAAAATGGGCCTCTATTTCCAATCCCTTCATGACTTATAGGGTGTAAAAAGGTATAAAATACGCCGAAAATGTACTGAGGCAGCGTAAGGCCTAAATAGTCTTATCACAGCTCTGCTACATCTATACACACCGGCTATTTAAATCCTCTTCTGTAAACCCCAGCCTTAAAGGGGTACTCCGGTGAAAAACTTTTTTCTTTTAAATCAACTGGTGGCAGAAAGTTAAACATATTTGTAAATTACTTCTATTAAAAAATCTTAATCCTTCCTGTACTTATTAGCTGCTGAATACTACAGAGGAAATTCTTTTCTTTTTGGAATGCGCTCTGATGACATCACGAGCACAGTTCTCTCTGCTGACGTTATTATAATAATAATAATGCTTTATTTATTGTTGTCCTTAGTGGGATTTGAACCCAAGTCCCCAGCACTGCAAGGCATCAGTGCTAACCACTGAGCCACCATGCTGCCCTTAAGATACATCTGCTATGCATGGTTGCTAAAATGGACAGAGATGTCAGCAGAGAGCACTGTGCTCGTGTTGTCATCAGTGTTCCAAAATGAAAGGAATTTCCTCTGTAGCATTCAGCAGCTAATAAGTACTGGAAGGATTAAGATTTTTTAATAGAAGTAATTTACAAATATGTTTAACTTTCTGCCACCAGTTGATTTAAAAGAAAAAAAGGTTTCACCGGTGTACCCCTTTAAATATTCTGATGTAGGCAAGACAAGTTTGTCAATTGTCATCATATCACAGTATCTCAATATCTTACATAGGTCTGCAGGTAAAAAAATATGACAGAGGTTTACGGTAATGGACTGTACACCAGTGGTCCTCAAAATGTGGATCTCCAGATGTTGCAAAACTGCAACTCCCATCATGCTGGGAGTTGTAGTTTTGGAGCATCAAGAGGTCCACAATTTGGAGACAATAGATATACACCAATGATGTAGCCCCGGGACCTAAGTAACATATTAGGCTCTGCTTACATCTAAATTGCATGTGCTTCCCGCCAAAACATTGACATGTACATCCCGCCAAAACCGCCCAGGATAGGTGCAGAAACTGCAACAAATCAGCCGTGTGTCAACACTGTATAAACCCTTATAGGACCGGCCGCTAATCGCTCACACCTATGTCTGTCAGTAATTACAAAACAGTGTGTCCCTTTCAATGTGGGGCCCTAATTGGTATCATCCTAAGAGATCCATGTATTTGTTTTAGATACTGTACTAGTAGTTCCTATATTAATACTAGTAGTTCTTATATAGATACTAGTAGTTCTCATATAGATACTAGTAGTTCTTATATATACTAGTAGTTCTTATATAGATACTAGTAGTTCTTATATATACTAGTAGTTCTTATATAGATACTAGTAGTTCTTATAAAGATACTAGTAGTTCCTATATAGATGCTAGTACTGTAGTTCCTATATTGATACTAGTAGTTCTCATATTGATACTAGTAGTTCTTATATAGATACTAGTAGTTCTTATATAGATACTAGTAGTTCTTATATAGATACTAGTAGTTCTTATATAGATACTAGTAGTTCATATACATATACTAGTAGTTCTTATATAGATACTAGTAGTTCTTATAAAGATACTAGTAGTTCCTATATAGATGCTAGTACTGTAGTTCCTATATTGATACTAGTAGTTCTCATATTGATACTAGTAGTTCTTATATAGATACTAATAGTTCTTATATAGATAGTAGTAGTATAGTGCTAGTATATGTATATGAACTACTGGTATCTGTATAGGAAGAACTACTAGTATCTATATAAGAACTACTAGTACCTAAATAGGAACCACAAGAATCTATATAAGAACAACCAGTGTCTATATAGAAACTAATAGTATATAGATACTAGTAGTTCCTATACATATACTAGTAGTTCTTATATAGACACTAGTAACACCTATATGGATACTAGCAATTCCTATATAGACACTAATAGTTCCTATACAGATACTAGTTGTTCTTATATTTATCTATCTATATACTATTAGTTTCTATATAGACACTGGTTGTTCTTATATAGATTCTTGTTGTTCCTATTTAGGTACTAGTAGTTCTTATATAGATACTAGTAGTTCTTATATAGATATTATTAGTTCCTATCCAGATACCAGTAGTTCATATACATATACTAGCAGTTCCTATATAGACACTAGGAGGGGGGGGGGGGGGGATTTATCAAAACCTGTGCACAGGAAAACTTGCCCATAGCAGCCAATCAGATCACTTCTTTCAACTGGACAACTTTCCCCTTCCACAGGTTTTGATAAATCTCCCCCTAGTAGTTCTTATATAGATAGTAGTAGTTCCTGTATATATGCTAGTCGATACAACAGTGCCAGCCACAGCTAAACCTTATCTGTATGAGATTCATGTCCGCGTTATTGCTAACATTTTATATACTCCAGTAAAGGAATATCCGCTTTTAAAGACATTTATGCGCTGGATCATCTTCTTTTTTGTTTTTATGGAATTCAGTGCAGCAAAAGATCTGGAGTGGTGAGCTGGAATATTGTTTTTTCTATATAGATACTAGTGTTAAGTCGCCTTTCTGTTTTGCATAATTTTGCAATTACTAGTAGTGACTATATAGATACTAATAGTTCTTATATAGATACTAATAGTTCCTATACAGATACTAGCAGTGCGTATATACATATATATACATACTTGTTGTTCCTATATAAATGCTAGTAGTTTCTATACTAGTAGTTCCTATATAGATGCTAGTAGTTCCTATATAGATGCTAGTAGTTCCTATATAGATGTTAGTAGTTTCTATACTAGTAGTTCCTATATATATGTGAGTAGTTCCTAAATAGATGTTAGTAGTTCCTATATAGATGCTAGTAGTTCCTATATAGATGCTAGTAGTTCCTATATAGATGTTAGTAGTTTCTATACTAGTAGTTCCTACATAGATGCTAGTAGTTCCTATATAGATACGAGTAGTTCCTATATAGATGCTAGTAGTTTCTATACTAGTAGTTCCTGTATAGATGCGAGTAGTTCCTATATAGATGCTATTAGTTCCTATATAGATGCTAGTAGTTTCTATATAGATGCTAGTAGTTTCTATACTAGTAGTTCCTATATAGATGTGAGTAGTTCCTATATAGATGCGAGTAGTTCCTATATAGATGCTAGTAGTTCCTATATAGATGCTAGTAGTTTCTATACTAGTAGTTCCTATATAGATGCGAGTAGTTCCTATATAGATTCTAGTAGTTCCTATATAGATGCTAGTAGTTTCTATACTAGTAGTTCCTATATAGATGCTAGTAGTTCCTATATAGATGCTAGTAGTTCCTATATAGATGCGAGTAGTTCCTATATAGATGCTAGTAGTTCCTATATAGATGCTAGTAGTTTCTATACTAGTAGTTCCTATATAGATGCTAGTAGTTCCTATATAGATACTAGTAGTTTCTATACTAGTCGTTGCTATATAGATACTAGTAGTTCCTATATAGATACTTGTAGTTCCTATAGGTTCCTTACTGACCACCTTGAACAGTCCTGCAGCCACCCACATGCACAGGCTTTCCTTGCAGTGCTAAAGAGCTGACATTCATGGTATATTTAGACGCAGGTATGCGGTAGAGGCTGAAGGTGTGTCAGCGGCCGTCTGTCACACTTTTACAGTTCAGTTCCATAGAATAGATTAGATAAGGGCCCCGGGTCATCACAAGACTCTGCATTCTTCACAAGGAAATAACACAGGCTGGATGGTCACTGTTCATCCATTCCCACCGCACGCTCACCAGGAAACAGCTCACGAAATAAATGCAGTTTATACGCTCAGCTGCTCATGCTGGTATTTTTGTAGCCGGGTAATATAGTTATCGTCCAGAGCTCAAGGACAACACTAAAGTTCAGTCTGTCTGTTTTTTTTAATTATTTTATTCTTCCTCTATATTGGATAAACTAGATGTATTTTTGTCTCCCTCCTCGGCTATAAACACCTATTTATATACTGTATGAGATGTACATTAGTTTTTTAATTTTATTAAATTAATTTAAATTTACATTTTTGAAAAACAGCTCCTTTCCTATCTGCAAACACCCTCTAATATGTTAGATAACAAATACGTTAATTCTTTATATACTTGTAAACTTTTAGAAAAATTCTATACAATATCTTATACTACATACTGTATACACTTGTTTATTCATTAAAAAAAAAAAAATTTTTAACATTCTTTTAATAACAAAAACAGGACAATATGGGCTTGTTTCTGATAGTCGGGCTGGTAGAGTTCTCCTATAAGGGAAGTCAATGGCTGGGATGACTACGGGAAGAGATAAGTAGGGTTAAGGGAGAGGGGATTTTGGAGGTCTCACAACACATTGGGAAGATTTCCCAAATTTTAACCCCAATTGTATGTTTTTGTGTAGATATACAGTGGCACCTTTCACTCACAGGTACCACATGGTACAGTCTATTATGCTATTCCATGCAGCAAAAACAGGCACTCTTTTGGCCTTCTTTGGTTAAATGGGGGACTATCAAGGGCATGACTAGAACTCATAGGGCCCCATAGCAAAATGAGATAGACCCCACCACCTTATCACAGGAGAGTGAAACAGCAGCAAAAGTAGCAATAACTAAAGGTATAAAATAATACTAATGCTATACATTTCACCAACGTAAAAGTGTCAACCTTCGGGCTCCATAGTGACGCCAATGTGGCCTATGAATACTTTCGAGGTGTGTATGGTGACATATGTGGCAACTGTGAAATATAGATGCCTAACTTGAAGTTGTGGCTCTACAAGAGGTGGACAAGGGCCATTGGCCAGGTACAGATTTTGAGTAGGTATTGTACATTTTGGATGGGATTCTAGGTATTGAGGTAAAGATGTGGGAAATCAGACCTACTCAGTTGGTGTGGAAATTATGGCTCCCAATATCTACGATTGATTGGCAATTTTTACGTCACATTCATATGGTTGTTTCCTCGTCTCCAATAGACTATAATAAAGAGTAGCTACTGCCTAGAGGGGATTAAGGTTAGGTTTCTTGGGGGTCCCATTAGTTGTATTAGGGCAAACTTGCACCTTTTGCCTAATCAAGCAGTGGGAAGCCTAGAAGAATATGCAAGACCAAAGAAAACTTCAATAGCGAATTGGTTATTGTCCATTCGCAAGGACAAATTTTGACTTTAAAGGACAAGTATCATGTAAAAAAACATATCCCCTATCTGAAGGATAAGGGATAAGTTTTAGATCGCGGGGGGCCTGAATGCTGGCCCCCCCACGATCTCCTGTTTAGAGCCCCGGCTCTCCTATACAGCGGCGCGTCACGACTCCCGCGCCCTCTCTATGGGAGAGCTGAAGATTGCCGAATGGCTCTCCCATAGAGCTATATGGAGGGGGCGGGGGTCGTGACGCGCCGTTGTATAGGAGAGCTGGGGCTCTAAACAGGAGATCGTTGGGGGCCCCAGAGTTCAGACCCCCCGCAATCTAAAACTTTTCTCCTATCCTTCGTATAGGGGATACGTTTTTTAACTTAATACTGGTCCTATAAATTCATATCGTATTGTTTTACATATCTTTATGTAATAAAAATAAGGCTGCCATTTAGTAATAATTGATAAAACGAATGCCTCTTCAGCCAAAAGTACTACTTTAAGTCAACTTACCGTATAATAGTACCGGCAAGATGTAAGAAAAGAGGACTTCCTGTCAATGGAGATCAGGAAAAGACTTCCTGACAAGTGAAATCAGGAAAAGACTTCCTGTAAATGGAGATCAGGAAAGGACTTCCTGACAATGAAAATCGGAAAAAGACTTCTTGTCAATGGAGATCAGGAAAGGACTTCCTTCCTGTAAATGGAGACCAGGAAAGGACTTCCTGACAAGGGAAATCAGGAAAAGACTTCCTGTAAATGGAGATCAGGAAAGAACTTCCTGACAATGAAAATCAGAAAAATACTTATTTTCAATGGAGATCAGGAAAGGACTTCCTTCCTGTAAATGGAGATCAGGAAAGGACTTCCTGACAATGAAAATCAGAAAAAGACTTCCTGTCAATGGAGATCAGGAAAGGACTTCCTGACAATGGAAATCAGAAAAAGACTTCTTGTCAGTGGAGATCAGGAAAAGACTTCCTGACAATGGAAATCAAAAAAAGACTTCCTGTCAATGGAGATCAAAAAAGGACTTCCTGTCAATGTGGTGGTTGAGTGGTCTCCAAACTGTGGACCTCCAGCTGTTGCAAAACAACAACTCCCAGCATGCCCGGACAGCCTTCGGCTGTCCGGGCATGCTGGAAGTTGTCGTTTTGCAGCAGCTGGAGGTCCACAGTTTGGATGCCACTCAACTAGATCCTTAGAGCAGGGTCACCAACACCAACATTTATGTGTCAATGGATCCTTTAAATTTGTGTTTCCCAACCTATGTCTCTCAATCTTTTGCACAACTACAACCCTCATCTTGATGGGGGTTGTAGTTGTGCAACAGTAGAAGAGCCTCAGGTTGGGGAACACTGACTTAGAGGATCCATTGACGCATAGACGTCTCTCCCGACCCTACTCGTCTATGGTCACCCTATCAATTTTAGTTGAACTTTTGCCCTTTATTCTTTTTAGTTTATACTGTAATGTATGTGCTTGGTGCATTACGTGACTACGCCTCTCCCCGGATTGTAAAGCAAAAGGGGTTCTGAAGGGGCCAGCGTGGAAAAGAATGCAGCGTATGACATGTTATTACTGATACAAAACACCTGCACACTATCTGCATTATCTGCGTCCAGTCCTTTTTCGCGAATTATCTTCGGGAACTATGCAAAAAATGTGCTTTGTTATTGTAAAAATAGATTTCGTGCTTATACGAAGAATGTATTGTTTACAGGAAGGTCAGAGGCGGGCAGAACCTCGATACTGTACAACCTCCCAACCTCCCCTCTGGCCAGGCTTGAATGTACTGTCCTGGTTTCAGGTGCCTGTATTTCATTTGAAAAGTATATAAGTCTCCAAACAGTAGACCTCCAGCCATTGGCCGTCCGGACGGGCTTGAAGTTGTAGTTTTGTTACATCTGAAGGTCCACAGTTTGGAGACCACTGATATAGAGTAGTGATGAGCGGCAGGGGCCATATTTGGATATATGGACTAGGGATCGATTATCGTCCGATATTCACGATTTTGGACATTATCGGTATCGGCAATTACCTTGCCAATATGCCGATAATGAACCGCCCCCCCCCCCACCCCGGCCAGAGACCACTGCCGTAGCCGCTGCCCCATTGCCTCCCCCGTCCCAGGTTTTATAATGACCTGTTCCCGGGGCCCGGGGTCCGCGCTACTTCTGGCTCCTGCGGTGTCCTGCGCGCTGCACAGCGCAGTGAAGAGTGACGTCCTCAACTCGATGTCACCGCCAGTGCGCACAGTGACAGCTCAGGACGCTTCCGGAGCCAGAAGTAGCGCGGAGACCCCAGGCCCCGTGAACAGGTAATTATAAAACCGGGAATGAGGGAGGCAATGGGGCAGCGGTGGTGGTTGGACTAGGGAGGACCCCAGGACAGGCAGGGGGAGAGAAGCGTGTGGCGGCGGCGGTCTCTGGCCCCGCAAAAGCCGCTGCAGTTCATTGGTTTAAAGCGCCCGGTTTAAATAATTGATCTGCAGCAACTTCTGCGAGGCCGGGTGGGGGGCTGGGGGGAAACAGCCGATATCTTATACCGGAATATCGGTATAAGTTATCGGCTAGCGGCCTGAAAGGTCACAGAATATCGGTATCGGCCCTAAAAAATCGATATCGGCCGATCCCTAATATGGACGAATATTCATCCTATGTTTGCAAAATTCGCATATCCGCTATGTTTGTTCACTTTTATTTTCCCATGCCAAAATCGTAATCAAATTCGTATATTGCGCATTCGCGATTATATCTTTCAACTAACTAACACTACCCTACACTAGAACCTATCTGCTAAACTAACCTACCCTATCCAACACTAACTATCCCTTTTTTTTACACAGTACCCATCATTGTTGTGATGTGTACAGTGAAGAAAAAAAAAAAGAATATTCGTCATTACCAATATATAGTGCTATATTCAAAATATTCGCAAAATCGCGAAATGCTGATATTTGCGGAAAAAATAGTTATATTCAACACTACTATAGAGTATGGACTGGAGGGGGCCACGAAGCCGAAATGGAACAAAATCTCAAAATGACAGGAATA
Source organism: Hyla sarda (assembly GCF_029499605.1). Classification (NCBI taxonomy): domain Eukaryota; kingdom Metazoa; phylum Chordata; class Amphibia; order Anura; family Hylidae; genus Hyla; species Hyla sarda. The sequence goes on from NC_079199.1 coordinate 19,903,750, forward strand.
TGTCCATCTTTGGCGCGGCAATTAGTGATGTCCATAGGAGACAGAAATGATAAAAATGAGTCCCCTTTCAGTTTCGGTCTTGATGAAGACTTGGTGTTCCCCATTTAAAGGGGTACTCCCCTGGAAAACATTTTTTTTTTTTTTTTTTAAATCAACTGGTGCCATAAAGTTAAACAGATTTGTAAATTACTTCTATAAAAAAAATCTTAGGCCTTCCTGTACTTATTAGCTGTTGTATGCTCCACAGGAAGTTCTTTTCTTTTTGAATTTCCTTTCTGTCTGACCACAGTGCTCTCTGCTGACATCTCTGTCCATTTTAGGAACTGTCCAGAGCAGGAGAGGTTTGATATGGGATTTTTTCCTACTCTGGACAGTTCCTAAAATGGACAGAGGTGTCAGTGGAGAGCACTTTGGACAGACAGAAAGGAAATTCAAAGAGAAAAGAACTTCCTGTGGAGCATACAGCAGCTGATTAAGATTTTTTAATAGAAGTAACTTACAAATCTCTGTTTAACTTTCTGGCACCAGTGGAGTTAAAAAAAAAAATGTTTTCCAGGGGAGTACCCCTTTAGCCTCACCACCAGCTATGACAAAAAGTCTTGGTGTTCCCCATTTCACCTCAACACCAGCTATGACAAGACGGAATTGCCCTGTTGCTAGAGGACGGGCAAACACCGGCTCTGCTCGGGGCCCTGGGCCAGCTCGGGGCCCCAAGCAATTGCTTGGTTTGCCTGTCCTGTTGCGTCCTCCCCGCCGAACCCCTGGGACTGACTCACCGAACCCCTGCGAACCCAGGTTAAGAACCACTGTCCTAGGGGATTGGATTGGGAGCTCCTCACCCTGCAGGGACTGATGTTGGAACATAAGTAATTCCTCCTCTGCAGGTTACAGTAAGGACAACTCACTTCCTGCAGCACATTGCAACTCTCACTCTTCCTGCTGTGTATGATATTGGTTTCATACTTTTCTTGACACCCCACATTGTGTTACTCTCAAACTTCATCTGGGCCTTGTGCTTGTGCGATCATACAACATGCTGAAACATTATGACACCTTCTGCCGTCTCCTACGACACCAGTATCACTCCTCCTACAACGCGCCAGAACAAGCAACATTCACGCCTACTACATGCCACAGTGTGCCAGCATCACACCTCCTGTTCCCCACAGCTCCGAGCCAAAAGATGGCACTGCACCACCGTCACACCCTCTACAACAGACCTAGGACACTTACTGAATCCTACAGTGCACCATGAGGAGCTTCTGTCACATCTCTGTGTGGTGCCAGGTCTCACCCCTCATCTTACCAAACATGGCGCCACAACTAGGGGTCCAGGGAGTTATACTGGGGTTGTTATAACCAAGAATGTATAAGAATGTATATCCTATAAGATCTATCATCTATTTATCTATCTTTCTCTCATTTCAATCTCTCTACCTCTCTATCTATTTATTTATCTATCTATCTCATATCTATCTATCTCTTATCTATCTCATATCTATCTATCTATCTATCTCATATCTATCTCATATCTATCTATCTCATATCTATCTCATATCTATCTATCTCATATCTATCTATCTATCTATCTATCTGTCTATCTCTCTCATATCTATCTATCTCATATCTATCTATCTCATATCTCTATCTATCATCTATCTCATATCTATCTATCTCTTATCTTTCTCATATCTATCTATCTCATATCTATCTATCTCATATCTATCAATCTATCTCTTATCTTTCTCATATCTATCTATCTCATATCTATCTATCTCATATCTATCTCATATCTATCTATCTATCTATCTATCTATCTATCTCATATCTATCTATCTCATATCTATCTCTATTATCTATCTATCTATCTCATATCTATCTATCTATCTCATATCTATCTATCTCATATCTATCTATCTCATATCTATCTATCAATCCATCTATCTCATATCTATCTATCTCATATCTATCTATTTATCTATCTATCTCATATCTATCTATCTCTCATATCTATCTATCTATCTATCTCATATCTATCTATCTATCTCATATCTATCTATCTATCTATCTCATATCTATCTATCTATCTATCGCATATCTATCTATCTATCTCATATCTATCTATCTATCTCATATCTATCTATCTCTCATATCTATCTATCTATCTCATATCTATCTATCTATCTATCTATCTATCTTCTATCTATCTATCTATCTATCTTCTATCTATACTTCTAATACCTACCCCCCTTTCCTACTGTAAACAATATCAGTATTTTACCATATTCTATAACCCAGTATCCCTGGGTATTTCACCAACTTTTTACCCCCCTTTCCTACTGTAAACAATATCAGTATTTTACCATATTCTATAACCCAGTATCCCTGGGTATTTCACCAACTTTTTACCCCCCTTTCCCTTGAATTCATGGCGGATCCATCACGCAGGGGTGAAAGCTAAAATAGTGGGTGGAGTATCTGGGGATTTGGAATCCGGAAATCCCAGAGATGTAATGAAAACAGAACGGACTTTTCACTCGCACTGTGTCTTTCTGGCAGCGAGTTCGCTTTCACGAGCCAATGTTTTTATTGTTGGTGTGCTCTAGACAAGTAGTGGGAACGACTTGTTAACCCTTCTCGCCGGCTTTAAAAAAAAAAAAAAAAAATACCCCAAAAGACTTAAATTCCAATAAAAATTTTTTTTTGCTTTTTTATTTTTTATATTTTAGTTTAATTTTATATAAAACAGGCATTTAACCCTTCATGTGGAGGCAGCCCCTGCAGTGCATTATGGGTCTTTTCTATCATACAAAGGGTCAGCCATATGCACAGCAGATGTTAAAGCCTATGCGGCCACGCTTTTTATTTTTTAATTTTTTTTTAAGCCATTAAACACTGGTCATGAGTACTGTCACCATATATCACCGCTTTGCAGGCATAATTGGTATATGAATATATTAGCATATATTACCAGGACGCGGCTAAATATAAAGTTCCCACGGTGTCGTTTTCACCTATTTATTAATTTGTTCCAATTGCCGGACATCCATTCTGCTGGCTTTTTTTTTTTTTTTTTTTTGTGGCCCTGAACCCCTATTGTTAAGGTTTCTGCATTCAGAATTTCACACCAGTTCTTTCTCTCATTATAGACTCGGCGGCTGTCAGCCATTGCGTCATCACATCTATTCATGGGACCATCTTAGGCCGGGTTCACACTACTACTATTTTTCATCGTCTTGTTTTGACGTGTACATTGTATGGAGGGGGGGTTACTTAAAGAAAAGAAAAAAAGTTGCGCCAATGACCTTATGGGGGCTCGGACCGCCAAAAACGCAACAGTTAAAAAAAAAACTCTAGAGAGTTTCGGACTCTTTTACATTTAGGTCAATGGATGACAGATTGGGCAACGGATGCCCGAATAGCATCAGGTTGGTAATCAGTCTTCCAATCTGTTCCACTTTAGGGGGGGGGGGGGGGGGGGGGGGGGTCTTTATTCCCATGATAGATGTTATTTATTTATTTATTTTGTTTATTTATTTATTTATTTATTATTTATTTTATTTTATTTATTATTTATTTATTATTTATTTATTTATTTTAGTTATTTATTATTTATTTATTTTATTCATTTTATTTATTAATTATTTACTTATTTTAGTTATTTATTCTCTATTGACTTTCATGGGAATTTTTCAAATTATTATTTTTTTTAATTATCGGATAACGAACTGTATGTTTATTAATAATTAGAAGAAGGAAAAAAAAAAGAGCACAAGTGTGATTGATTTTGTCTCCAGAACAGTGTTTCCTCAACCAGCGCGCCTCCAGCTGTTGCAAAACTACAACTCCAAGCATGCCCGTTGGCTGTCCGGGCATGTTGGGAGTTGTAGTTTTGCAACAGCTGGAGGCACGCTGGTTGTAGAAACGCTGCTTTATAAGCCCGGGCTAGAATTGTAAAGATCGCACCTTCCTACAGATCCCAGACCATTCGGGTATCCCATCCGGGTCCTAGATTCCTGGAATGTTGAAGTCTGTGCATAATTTGGGGATAATTGCACAGCTGCTCTTGGGGGTCTCTGGTCACTGCGTCTGCCCCTGAATACATGTTTGCCTTCTCTCCCCCTTGTCTTTTTGTTTCACTTTGACAACCCCCCCCCCCCTCCCCAACCCCTCCGCCTCCTCCCCAACTCCTTGTCTGCTCTCATTCCATAAACACTGGGATCATTACAAATCAGCTCCCATAGTAGAAGCGGGCAGCTCCTTTGTGATCCCCCCCACCTCCTCTGTCTCAGTGCTAAGGGTATGGTTTGTATTAAGGTCGTTGACAATAAAAATAAAACAACAACCCCCCCCCCCCCCCAAAAAAAAAAAAAAAGTCTGCATTGGTCCAAGGGCCTGCAAACACCAAATCCAGAATGATGGAGCGTAGGGTGGGGCGTGCCATACGACATAATATTCCAATGTCTCCGCAGATGGATTATGGGAACAGCTCCTCCCCCCCCCCCCCCCCCACTAAAACCTACTAAGTTAATTACTGTGTCATTTCCATGTCTGAGAGCATCAGTGAGACACCACTTCCTAGGAGACACAATGCCATTTTCTTTTACGCTCCTAGAAAGCCGGCGGACTGCATGCACATGGACAGGTTTATGGATTAACACCGGGGGGGACGGCCGCACAAAGTCACCCAGTAATGTGCGTTTATGTGTAAATATACTACACAGATATGGACTGTACATGTAGTTACATCACTGCTGACAGTATATGGGTAGAAAATGATTTATAAATGAGTGTGTGTGAGGTCGACTACTGTGTAATTGTATCACATAACATAAGGTATAAAAAGTGTGTCTGTCTATTTTACATCTATCGCATATCTATCTATCTATCTATCTCATATCTATCTATCTATCTAGCTATCTCATATCTATCTATCTATCATCTCATATCTTTCTATCTATCTATCTATCTCATATCTATCTATCTCATATCTATCTATCTATCTCATATCTATCTATCTATCTGTATCTATCTATTGTCTGTCTATCCATGCATCTTATATTCATCTTTTATATGTCTATTTTATCTTTCCCTTTTCTTCTAGTTTTCCCTTCTTCTCCTTTCCTTCCCTGATATTCCTTTTTCCATGTCCTTCTCTCCCTTCACATGCTTTTCTGTCTCTTATCTTCCTTTGCTTTTCTTCCCTTCTACCCCATCACCTCTATTTTCTTCTGTTTTCTCCCCTCATGCTTTACCTTCCTTTTCTTTCTTTCCTTCCATTCCCTTTCCTTACTTCCCTTCCATACCTATTCTTTACTTCCCTTCCTTCTCTATTCACCTCCTTCCTCCTGTCCTGCACTTTCTTTCCATTGCTTTGTCCTTCACCTCCCCCTTCCCTTTCCTTACTTCCATTTTCTTCCATCCTGTCCTTTCTTTTCTTTCCCTTTCCTTCCCTTCCTTCTCCACTTTACTTTACCTCCTTCCTCCTCTCCTGCACTTCCTTTCCCTTGCTTCTTCCCCTACCCCTTTCCTTTTTTTTAGTTAACACACTTCCCTTTACTTCCCTTTCCTTAATTCCATTTTCTTCCAACCTTTTCTTCCATCCTGTCCTTTCTTTTCTTTCCCTATCCTTGCCTTTTATATTCTTCCTCCCTCCCTTCCTTTCCCTTCCATTCTTTCCTTTCCCTTTGATTCCTTTGCCTTTCTTTCCCTTCCTTGTTTTTTTCCCCTCTACCCTCTTCCCTTCTCTTCCATGTTATTTCCTTCAGTACCCTCCTGATCATCCCCTGTCTCCGGCCTGTTGAGGTGGATGACCAGTATATTGGATCATTTTCTTGATTGTTTTCTCTTTTGTACTATTACTAGTCTTTGCTAGTATTTGTGACTTTCCCCATATTTCTTCCACATCTGGGTTGTAGTAGTGGAACACATTGTTGTATCTTTCCCGCTCCTCGCATGAGGCAGGACTGTGAAGTGTCAGCCTGGGACTCCTGCGGACGAGGCCTCCTCTTACTTTCTCGGGTGGGCTGTTACCAGCTCGTAAAGAAAAGAGATTGAAGGGAAATTTCCGAAGCAGGAAGTTTTATTTATTCTTTTTTTTTCTTTCCCCAGTTTCACGGGTGGCAGCCAGACTTGGCACCTGGCCATGGTATCTTTTGAAGGAGCAGAAAACCATTCCAAGTTGAAATTTATAGAGCACAGTGTAGTAGGTTCAAGGGCTGAAAACCGCCAACAACTTCAGCCTCTTTTGTTACTAATCGGTCCTGCGAGCGGTTAAGCCGGTTTGCTCACTTGTACCTCATTTTACCCAGCAGACACATTTTGTTTCTTTAACCATTTTAGTTCTGGTATTTAACACCAGGGAAGGTTAAGAAAATACCTGGAGTTGTGCACCACAAATTCATCACAATTCAGGCATATAGGGATTTTCCTGAAGGGTATTTGCCCCCTTAATAATGGAAGCAAATAGAGTTTTATATTATGAGCTTGCACCTCCATAAAATTTCTGTGTGAGACTTATTTCTTTCTTTTTTTCTCGCTTATGGAAGAATTCGAGAAGCAAAGAAGGGAATCCCGGTACTATGGGCAGCACCAATTTTCTGCATGTATGTATCTTACAAGTATTACACATATATATATATATTGCATATTATGTATTTTTTTGGTTTTCTAAAAGTTCCTCTTGGTGTTTTTGCATTATGTTGTGTAGCAGCCTACCATTGACCAGTGACTACCATTTAAGTCAGCGGCTAGCAAGGTCCAGTCCACCTGAGTGGAAAAGGGCCGAATGCTGTTCTCTGTAGTAATGTTTCCTCTGTAGTTACACTCAGAGTACTAAAAGGGAAACTACACAGCACTTCTGCATTAGTGCATCCCTGTGGTATAGCTTCTCCTGCATAGATTGTTAGAGGAGGGGGCCTCCCAGCATTGTGTGGTGTCTGGGGATACATATATCTGTGTATATAACTCTTCTTTGGGACTCAAACTCAGGATATTCTGCATTGAAGGTAGAAACATTCACAGGCTGCACAGTTACCTATGGGGGCAGAACTACTAGAAGACATAGGCTGCAGTGTTATCTATAGGGGAAGAAATACTAAAAGACACAGGCTGCACTGTTATCTATAGGGGGCAGAACTACTAGAAGACATAGGCTGCAGTGTTATCTATAGGGGAAGAAATACTAAAAGACACAGGCTGCACTGTTATCTATAGGGGGAAGAAATACTAAAAGACACAGGCTGCACTGTTATCTATAGGGGGAAGAAATACTAAAAGACACAGGCTGCACTGTTATCTATAGGGGGAAGAAATACTAAAAGACACAGGCTGCACTGTTATCTATAGGGGGAAGAAATACTAAAAGACACAGGCTGCACTGTTATCTATAGGGGGAAGAAATACTAAAAGACACAGGCTGCACTGTTATCTATAGGGGGAAGAAATACTAAAAGACACAGGCTGCACTGTTATCTATAGGGGGAAGAAATACTAAAAGACACAGGCTGCACTGTTATCTATAGGGGGAAGAAATAATAAAAGACACAGGTTGCACTGTTATCTATAGGGGAAGAAATAATAAAAGACACAGGCTGCACTGTTATCTATAGGGGGAAGAAATACTAAAAGACACAGGCTGCACTGTTATCTATAGGGGGAAGAAATACTAAAAGACACAGGCTGCACTGTTATCTATAGGGGGAAGAAATACTAAAAGACACAGGCTGCACTGTTATCTATAGGGGGAAGAAATACTAAAAGACACAGGCTGCACTGTTATCTATAGGGGGAAGAAATACTAAAAGACACAGGCTGCACTGTTATCTATAGGGGGAAGAAATACTAAAAGACACAGGCTGCACTGTTATCTATAGGGGGAAGAAATACTAAAAGACACAGGCTGCACTGTTATCTATAGGGGGAAGAAATAATAAAAGACACAGGCTGCACTGTTATCTATAGGGGGAAGAAATAATAAAAGACACAGGCTGCACTGTTATCTATAGGGGGAAGAAATACTAAAAGACACAGGCTGCACTGTTATCTATAGGGGGAAGAAATACTAAAAGACACAGGCTGCACTGTTATCTATAGGGGGAAGAAATACTAAAAGACACAGGCTGCACTGTTATCTATAGGGGGAAGAAATAATAAAAGACACAGGCTGCACTGTTATCTATAGGGGAAGAAATAATAAAAGACACAGGCTGCACTGTTATCTATAGGGGGAAGAAATAATAAAAGACACAGGCTGCACTGTTATCTATAGGGGGAAGAAATACTAAAAGACACAGGCTGCACTGTTATCTATAGGGGGAAGAAATACTAAAAGACACAGGCTGCACTGTTATCTATAGGGGAAGAAATAATAAAAGACACAGGCTGCACTGTTATCTATAGGGGGAAGAAATACTAAAAGACACAGGCTGCACTGTTATCTATAGGGGGAAGAAATACTAAAAGACACAGGCTGCACTGTTATCTATAGGGGGAAGAAATACTAAAAGACACAGGCTGCACTGTTATCTATAGGGGGAAGAAATACTAAAAGACACAGGCTGCACTGTTATCTATAGGGGGAAGAAATACTAAAAGACACAGGCTGCACTGTTATCTATAGGGGGAAGAAATACTAAAAGACACAGGCTGCACTGTTATCTATAGGGGAAGAAATACTAAAAGACACAGGCTGCACTGTTATCTATAGGGGGAAGAAATACTAAAAGACACAGGCTGCACTGTTATCTATAGGGGGAAGAAATACTAAAAGACACAGGCTGCACTGTTATCTATAGGGGAAGAAATACTAAAAGACACAGGCTGCACTGTTATCTATAGGGGGAAGAAATACTAAAAGACACAGGCTGCACTGTTATCAATAGGGGGAAGAAATAATAAAAGACACAGGCTGCACTGTTATCTATAGGGGAAGAAATACTAAAAGACACAGGCTGCACTGTTATCTATAGGGGAAGAAATACTAAAAGACACAGGCTGCACTGTTATCTATAGGGGAAGAAATAATAAAAGACACAGGCTGCACTGTTATCTATAGGGGGAAGAAATACTAAAAGACACAGGCTGCACTGTTATCTATAGGGGAAGAAATAATAAAAGACACAGGCTGCACTGTTATCTATAGGGGAAGAAATACTAAAAGACACAGGCTGCACTGTTATCTATAGGGGGAAGAAATACTAAAAGACACAGGCTGCACTGTTATCTATAGGGGAAGAAATACTAAAAGACACAGGCTGCACTGTTATCTATAGGGGGAAGAAATACTAAAAGACACAGGCTGCACTGTTATCTATAGGGGGAAGAAATACTAAAAGACACAGGCTGCACTGTTATCTATAGGGGGAAGAAATAATAAAAGACACAGGCTGCACTGTTATCTATAGGGGGAAGAAATAATAAAAGACACAGGCTGCACTGTTATCTATAGGGGGAAGAAATAATAAAAGACACAGGCTGCACTGTTATCTATAGGGGGAAGAAATAATAAAAGACACAGGCTGCACTGTTATCTATAGGGGAAGAAATACTAAAAGACACAGGCTGCACTGTTATCTATAGGGGAAGAACTACTAGAAGACACAGGCTGCACTGTTATCTATAGGGGAAGAAATACTAAAAGACACAGGCTGCACTGTTATCTATAGGGGGAAGAAATACTAAAAGACACAGGCTGCACTATTATCTATAGGGGAAGAAATAATAAAAGACCCAGGCTGCAGTGTTATCTATAGGGGAAGAAATAATAAAAGACACAGGCTGCACTGTTATCTATAGGGGAAGAAATAATAAAAGACACAGGCTGCACTGTTATCTATAGGGGAAGAAATACTAAAAGACACAGGCTGCACTGTTATCTATAGGGGAAGAAATACTAAAAGACACAGGCTGCACTGCTATCTATAGGGGGAAGAAATACTAGAAGACACAGGCTGCACTGTTATCTATAGGGGAAGAAATAATAAAAGACACAGGCTGCACTGTTATCTATAGGGGGAAGAAATAATAAAAGACACAGGCTGCACTGTTATCTATAGGGGAAGAAATACTAAAAGACACAGGCTGCACTGTTATCTATAGGGTGAAGAAATACTAAAAGACACAGGCTGCACTGTTATCTATAGGGGGAAGAAATACTAAAAGACACAGGCTGCACTGTTATCTATAGGGGGAAGAAATACTAAAAGACACAGGCTGCACTGTTATCTATAGGGGGAAGAAATAATAAAAGACACAGGCTGCAGTGTTATCTATAGGGGAAGAAATACTAAAAGACACAGGCTGCACTGTTATCTATAGGGGGAAGAAATAATAAAAGACACAGGCTGCACTGTTATCTATAGGGGGAAGAAATACTAAAAGACACAGGCTGCACTGTTATCTATAGGGGAAGAAATAATAAAAGACCCAGGCTGCAGTGTTATCTATAGGGGGAAGAAATAATAAAAGACACAGGCTGCACTGTTATCTATAGGGGGAAGAAATAATAAAAGACACAGGCTGCAATGTTATCTATAGGGGGAAGAAATACTAAAAGACACAGGCTGCACTGTTATCTATAGGGGAAGAAATAATAAAAGACCCAGGCTGCAGTGTTATCTATAGGGGGAAGAAATAATAAAAGACACAGGCTGCAGTGTTATCTATATGGGGAAGAAATAATAAAAGACACAGGCTGCAATGTTATCTATAGGGGGAAGAAATACTAAAAGACACAGGCTGCTGTGTTATCTATAGGGGGAAGAAATAATAAAAGACACAGGCTGCAATGTTATCTATAGGGGAAGAAATACTAAAAGACACAGGCTGCACTGTTATCTATAGGGGGAAGAAATAATAAAAGACACAGGCTGCACTGTTATCTATAGGGGGAAGAAATAATAAAAGACACAGGCTGCACTGTTATCTATAGGGGGAAGAAATAATAAAAGACACAGGCTGCACTGTTATCTATAGGGGGAAGAAATAATAAAAGACACAGGCTGCACTGTTATCTATAGGGGAAGAAATAATAAAAGACACAGGCTGCACTGTTATCTATAGGGGAAGAAATAATAAAAGACACAGGCTGCACTGTTATCTATAGGGGGAAGAAATAATAAAAGACACAGGCTGCACTGTTATCTATAGGGGAAGAAATACTAAAAGACACAGGCTGCACTGTTATCTATAGGGGAAGAAATACTAAAAGACACAGGCTGCACTGTTATCTATAGGGGGAAGAAATACTAAAAGACACAGGCTGCACTGTTATCTATAGGGGGAAGAAATACTAAAAGACACAGGCTGCACTGTTATCTATAGGGGAAGAAATAATAAAAGACACAGGCTGCACTGTTATCTTTAGGGGGAAGAAATACTAAAAGACACAGGCTGCACTGTTATCTATAGGGGAAGAAATACTAAAAGACACAGGCTGCACTGTTATCTATAGGGGAAGAAATAATAAAAGACACAGGCTGCACTGTTATCTTTAGGGGGAAGAAATACTAAAAGACACAGGCTGCACTGTTATCTATAGGGGGAAGAAATACTAAAAGACACAGGCTGCACTGTTATCTATAGGGGAAGAAATACTAAAAGACACAGGCTGCAGTGTTATCTATAGGGGGAAGAAATACTAAAAGACACAGGCTGCAGTGTTATCTATAGGGGGAAGAAATAATAAAAGACACAGGCTGCACTGTTATCTATAGGGGGAAGAAATACTAGAAGACACAGGCTGCACTGTTATCTATAGGGGAAGAAATACTAGAAGACACAGGCTGCACTGTTATCTATAGGGGAAGAAATACTAGAAGACACAGGCTGCACTGTTATCTATAGGGGAAGAAATACTAAAAGACTCACATAGGAATCTGTCATTTTGCCTAAAAATAAATTAATGTTGTGGTTATATAGTATTCCGGGTGGATGAATAAGGGTCATTGGCTGCATGGACGCCATGTAGGACAATGCACGGGGATAGGTTTTTGAAAATATTAACTGCATCTATCAGAAAAAAATTGGCATAGGAAGCTTGCTGGGGATTTTCACAGCAACATTTAGGTTTTTCCCTTAGATGGTCCAATGGGACTCTGACGTCCAAAGGCCCACGTAAACCTGGCGCCAGCTCTGAGATAAGTACTTGTAGCAAGGTGACCTGAAGCAATCACTGAAAGTTCTGTCTGCTATATTGGAGACTGCCTCTCAGAGGTGCACAGACTTGATCTGGATTCTCCCAGCTTTTCTTGGTTTTCTGTTTAAACAACATATAGGTGGGTTGGGAACCCCTCTGTTAGCCAGAAAATAAGAGCAACCACTCCTCCGGCAGACTTGGTCTTCACCTGAATGGGCACAGTGTAATACTAGAGTCCCCCACAGCGCCATTGATTACAGAGGATTTTGGGAGATGGTCCCTCTTGGGGGGGACAGGGTGTACCAAGCTCCAATACGGTATAATATCCAGAAGAATAAAATCATTAGGTTAATGATTACTGATATACTGTATATTCTGGGAACGAGTGACATCACGGCGGCGGCACTCGCTTTGTGGCAGTCTGTTGTCGTCTCATCTAATTGCTGAATGAACTTTGCAATAGCTGGATGCAAATACCATTCGTGTCCTGGAATTGATAGCATCTCATCAAATATTTTCCTTCATTAATTGAAATTTTATGAGACTGGTCAAAGGTATAGTAACATGTGATTGTATCTGTGGTAAATCACTTACTAAGTGACTGGTTACCCATGCTGCCATAAGCCGTCACACTCAGCACTTACTTCTATCCTCCCTGCCTTCCTCTCTTCCTTCTTTCCTTCCTTCCTTCCTTCCTCTCTCCCTCCATTCTCACTCTATCATTTACCTTTTTTCCTTTCTTCCTTTGCTTATTTTCTCGTCTATCTATCTATCTATCTATCTATCTATCTATCTATCCTTTCTACCTCCCCTCTGTCATTTACCTTTTTAACTTCCTTCCTTCTTTCTTTATCTATCTATCCTCATTCCTTTATTCAGATCCATCTATCTCATATCTATCTGCCTACCTACCTACCTGCCTATCTCATATATATCTATCCATCTATCTCATATCTATATCTATCTATCTATCCATCTCATATCTATCTATCCATCTATCTATCTAGCAACAGAAGAATGTAGCAGCACACTGCCAGCACAAGGATATAGGTGAAACATGAACATGCAGATAAAACATGGAGACTATACAGCTATGGTGTAATAGATGCAAATGTGAAACTATGAAATAGTGAGGCACTTAGCTCGCAAATTTGTCTCCGCCGGCGGTCTATCTTTCTATCTATCTATTTATCTATCTCATATCTATCTATCTCATATCTATCTATCTATCTATCTATCTCATATCTATCTATCTATCTATCTCATATCTATCTATCTATCTCATATCTCATATCTATCTATCTCATATCTATCTATCCATCTATCTCATATCTATCTATCTATCTCATATCTATCTATCTATCTATCTATCTATCTATCTAGAAAGAGCAGGAAAGCAGCACTCCAGGAGAAAAAGGGGGTGCACGGGTTCCTACTGTGTCAGGTCCAGGTTGGGGACCCCTCCAAAACACAAAGCCAAAATGAACAGTGGCACACCAAGTGTCAAAAAAGAAAGGTGGTTTATTCAAAAAAACGTGTTGGGCAACCTTTCAGCTGGCTCACCCAGCCATTTTCAAGCCGAAAATGGCTGGGTGAGCCAGCTGAAACGTTGCCCAACACGTTTTTTTGAATAAACCACCTTTCTTTTTTGACACTTGGTGTGCCACTGTTCATTTTGGCTTTTTATCTATCTATCTATCTCATATCCATCTATCCATCTATCTCATATCTATCTATCCATCTATCTCATATCTATCTATCTCATACCTATCTATCTATCCATCTATCTATCTCATATCTATCTATCCATCTATCTTATATCTATCTACCTATTTACCTACCTATCTAATATCTATTTCATATCTATCTATCCATCTATCTCATATCTATCTATCTATCTATCTCATATCTATCTATCCATCTATCTCATATCTATCTATCCATCTATCTCATATCTATCCATCTATCTCATATCTATCTATCTATCTCATATCTATCTATCTATCTATCTCATATCTATCTATCTCATATCTATCTATCCATCTATCTCATATCTATCTATCTATCTCATATCTATCTATCTATCTATCTCATATCTATCTATCCATCTATCTCAGATCTATCTATCCATCTATCTATCTACCTACCTATCTGCTTATCTCATATCTATCTTTCTTTTGTCTTCATCTTCTCCTTTCTGAGGTCTTTCGCTCACCCTGTGACCCCCACAGTCCCATGCGTTGTGCCCGGTCCTGGATGCCATCTTGGCCCACCATGGTAATTGGACATTTGGGAGAGACGCGCAGATACTGTAATCATTTGGCAGCAAAATGGGAGAGTGTGATATTAGCAGTTTTTTTTTACTTTTTCTAATTTGAGCGTTAAGAACGGCGGTGCGTCTCTCCAAGAGTTTCACATCTGCCGGAGCTGTGCATCATTCCCTGGGGTCCCATTTATAACAATCTAACAAGATAGGATTTGCCTTTGAATATCTGTAAATATGGCTTAAGATCACAAAACGAAACTCATCATTGTTGAAGACTAAAAGGCAGAAAAGCGTTGTTTGATGAATGTGCATATTGTCGCTTCCTTCACACACACAGGAGATAAAACACTTAGGAAAGTTGCTCTTTCCCTCAAACATCTGCATTTGCGCACATTTAATTGCCGCTTCCCTCCGTCCTGAGACTTACGATTTGTCGTCAGGCAGCTGCTTTTATTGGGTTTCATCATTTGTTAAAACTATGAGGAGCAGCGTAACCCTTTGTGTGCCAGGACAGTGCGAACAACCCCACACGGCAACAACTGCATTGACCCCCATGGAAAAGCCTTGACTAGACACTTTGGGTATTGTATGATGCTGTTTGAGCGCTATCTGACACTATTATTTCTGCATTATAGAATACAAATATTGGTGCACCATATGGCAGTATTATGTAAGAATTGTCTGGCAGAGTATGGTATTGTTATTTGGGCATTTAATTATACTTAAATGTTGTCACTATATCCCAGTAGTATATATGGCGGTTATATTCAGGTGCAGTATGGAACTATTATTTGTGCACTTTATGATGCTAATATTTGTCTGGTGTATGACACTATCCTATGTGCATTACATTTTGCCATTATTTGGGCATGGTGAAACTATTAAGTAAGGTATTGTATGGCAGCATTCTTTCAGCATTATTTGGCACTATTATTTTGGTGCTGTATGGATCTATTATTTGTGCATTTTATCATAATGATATTTGGGTGGTGTATGACACTTATTTCTACATTAAATGAAGCTAGTATTTAGACATTGTATGACAGTATTACTTAGGTACCATATGTCGGTATCATTCAAGCACTGCCTGGTACTATTTTTTGGGTGATGTATGAAACTATTATACATTGTTTAAGATGCTAATTTGTGGGCGGTATATGATACTATTATTTGTGCACTAAATGACAGTAGTATTTGGGCACATTATATCAGTATAATTTAGGTACCATATAACTGTATGTTTGAAGCATTGCCTGGTACTATTATTTGGGTGATGTATGGAACTGTTATATGTGTTTTAAGAGGCTAATTTGTGGGTGGTATATGACGCTATCATTTGTGCACTAAATCACTCTAATATTTGGGCACTGTATGACCATATAACATAGGCACTGTGTGGCAGCATTGTTCAAGAATTGTCTATTGCCACTATTACTTCAGTGCATTTTGTAAGGCATCCAATGTCACTGATATTTGGACACCATATGACAGTGTTACCTATATACCGTTAGCGGCGTTTAAGCACTGTTTTTATATAAGAATTGTTTGGCACTATTTATTTAAGCATTGTTTGGCACTATTATTTGGGTGCTGTATTAAACTAATATTTGTGTGTTCTATAACATTTGGGCAGTATATGACAAACTTATACTTGGGGACCATGTGACAGTTTTATGTGAGCCTGGAGGGGCAGTATTATTTGGATATTTTGTGGCACTATTTTTTAGGTTTTGTATGGATCTAGTATTAGATGATATTAGTGTGTGGTTCTATTCTTTGACAACTGTTTGGCACTTTTATACGAGGACTATATGGCAATATTATTTATGCGCTGCATGATACTGTGGTTACGGCAGCCCGGAAGATACCTGATTTTCTAAAACCTTGTAGAATGTAAAGACGGCCACTTCCGTCACATATTTTATGATTTCCTTGCGTGATATCACCATGAATTCAGCTGTTGTACATCTGTATATATGTATGTCTATGGACCTGTCCCATGTGCCTATTTATCAAGGAATAGGTCATATTTTACATATATATATATATATATATATATATATATATATATATATATTTTTTTTTTTTTATTAATTCTTTTTTTTTTGCTTCCCATCGGTTGTTGCAGGCTATTTTATTTTTATTTTATTTTAATTTTTGTGCATCTTTTATCAATCAGCGCTATTTTCTTGCTTGCATCAGCCTCGCGACACCCATGTGGTGCCAAGATCCATGTGCGTGTGTGGTAATGTAACGCTGGAACCACATAAGTACTGTTTTTATTAGACGGACCCTTCATCTTTTGTTTGCTGCGGTATAATTCACAGCAGATTATTTGTAGACGGGTAATATTTTTGGCTACAAAAACCCTTGGAAATGACGGTATAAATGTCCCGCAATAAATTCACTCTGTTATTATTTTTCTTTAAATGGTGTTATTTTTTTTTTTTTTTATTCTCTAATTGCTTTTTATTTAATTTTTTTTTTTTTTTTTTGTTCTGCAGTTTTGTTGGTGGATCTATTAGAAGTAGATAAATAAATCATATTTACATTTGGCATTCCTGGTAGTGGAAAGAAAGAAAAAAAAAATCACTTGGCTGTTTTTATTTCCTCGTTTCTAAGCATTTGCTTCCTACCTGTTTTTGAGCGAGTGCCCAGAAATAGTAGTTTTTTTTTTTTTCTGTGAAAAGAGAGAATAATGCCAGGCTGCCTCGCTCCTGCCAAATAAACTGCTGGATTGCAAAACTCAGTGACGTTCTTCAGCTCAGTTCGGATTTCCTGAGAAGTTTTTTGCAGATAGTTGAGGTTGGTGAGCTCAGGAGCGTGGTAGATCCGGGAAGCCCATGGCGGCTGATATCTGGTGTAGACCACCCCTGGATTTCATACCTTTTATTTCCTGCTCATTCTGGCAGATTTATTGAACATTTTTCATTTTTTATTTTTATTATTTTATTTTACTATTTTTTATTGGCAGTGGGTTTTTGTGTCATATCCTCTATGTGTTCATAGATTTGATGCTTTTATATAGAAGGGCTGCGTCTGTGTGGCATCTCTTTGGTGGAGTATTTTACATACAAAACACTTAAAAAAAAATCCCAAAAAATGTTGCAATATGCCACAGAGGTCCTTTTTGTATTTTAAATATAGATTTTTTTTTTTTTTTTTTTACATATAGAACACTTACGTAAATTTTCAAAAATTTTAGAAATTGTCCACACAGAGTGTTTAGGTTGCATCTATCTGGAACAGTGTTTTGCTTATGCTTATGGAAGACTTGTAAAAATTTTCAAAAAAATTTAAGAATTGTCCACAAAGGACGTTTGTGTGACAACTCTTTTGCAGTGTATTTTACATATAGAACACTTCCAATAATTTTCATAAATTTTAGGAAATGTCCATACAGGACGTTTGTGTGGCAACTCTTTGTCAGATTTTTTTTTTAACGTATAGAACACTTCCAAAAATGTTCAAAACTTTGACAAATTGTCCACGCAGCTCGTTTGGGTTGTATCTCTCTGGCAGAGTATTTTACATATGGAACAATTTTTTATCATTTCCAAAATTTGGGGAACTGAGGGCGTGTGTGTTAGATTTCTTTGGCAAAGTATTTTATATGCAAAATACTTTCAGAAAGTTTCTAACAAATTTAGGAATTGTCCTCTAGAGCATTTGTGTCACATTTCTCTGGCACTGTATTTTACACAGAGAACACTTCTAAAAAAGTTCCCTAAATTTTGGGAATCAACCACATAGGGCATTTGCGTGTCACAAATGTTTTACTTATAGAACAATTCCTAAAATGTGAGCAATTGTCGACACTGAGCATTTGTGTGCCATCTATTTGCCACAGAAATGTATGCACAAAACCCTTCACAACATTTGAGGAATTGTCCACAGAGGGGTGTTGTCATGCATCTCTCTGGCACAGTATTTTACTTATAGAATACTTCCAATCATTTCCAAAAATTTAGGGAAGGGTCCACACAAGGATTCTTCTATCCACTTCATTGGGAAAAAGCAGAAAGCAGTTTTTGCTAAACGTTTTTAGATTTTTTATAATTATTTTGAATGCAGCTGGACATATCCTAGTAGCCAGGTTATCAATATAGGTACTTTTATTTATTGCAGCTGGACATATCCTAGTAGCCAGGTTGTCAATATAAGTGCTTTTATTTATTGCAGCTCGACATATCCTAGTAGCAAGGTGGCCAATATAAGTAGAATTTTTCTATAATAATTATTATTTGTATTGCAGCTGGACATATCCTAGTAGCCAGGTGGCCAATGGCCACCTGGCTACTAGGATATGTCTAGCTGCAATAAAAATAATAATAATAATTTAAAAAAATAATAATTGTCGGCAAATAAGTATTTTTTTCTATTGATGTCTATAAATGTATTGTCTAATAAAAAAAATTGCCTACTAAAGTATACAGTAACATGTTTAACGTGTTTCTGTAAAAACACTCCAACCACCAAAAAAATTACAAAAAAAGCCAACATTGTAGTGGCTGTTTTGTGTTGTTTTTTTGTCCAATTTTCACCAAACAGAGCTTGAATAAACCCCAAATCTGTTTACAAATTGCGCTGTTTTGCTTTGTAGTTCCCTGTTAATGGTGGGAGCTGCTTTTTCTGGTAAGATTTAACAGCAACCTTGGGCCCCATGTGTAAAAACTAGATGGGATATAAAGTGACTGAGACCAATGGCAGGACCCCTGTTTAGGTTACATGGGATCTGACTGGCCCCCTTGTTACGTCCATACTCACTTGCATACATAGGGTCCTTTTTTAATGTCTCATTGGGATATTGTCAGTTTTTGTTGTTTTTTAGGCCTTGTTCACATTAGCATCATGCTTTTTTTGAAAAAAGTCCGATATTATATGCATTGTGGCCCATCCTACGTATTCTGTCTCAGCCGAATTACTAGAAATGCTTTCTCTGCTATTTTTGGCTGTGTCCTCAAAGGACTTTATTTTTTTTGGCGATTTATCAAGGGCCTCCAGATGCAAACCAAAGGCGAAACAGAAGCACATATTTTCTTTGAAACATCAAGCATTAATCTGACTCTTTTATCACTAACTTGTCTAGTCTACATTTAACTTTTTTTGACAGGCTAAATTAGGAAATAATTAAAACTATTTTGGTTAAAAAAAAATTGTCGTAAATTCACATTCAATCAGAACCCATAGGCCTCGTGGTTCCGCCCACAAACCTGAGACGTCATCTCTGGCGACCAATCAGATCGCTGCCCTCGTTTTGCGACCTGCTTTGGATTGGTTCCTGAAACAAATGGGATCGCAGACAGTTGTGCCAAATGACTAACCCAGCTCTGCTACATCTCTATAAAGCTTTGTCTTTATTTAACAGTAGAAAGGGATAAGTGTTAGACATTTTTGTTTATTTCGGCTCGTAATAGTGAGCAATGGAAGTCGCCATACGGAAAAGTCCCTCTGTCAAGACGGTTTATGGAGACTTGGCCTTTTCGGTGGCTTGATCTGACCAGACAGTCCCCATTTAATGTGAATATTGCCTTAAGCTTGCTCTACGTCGCCTTATCCTATCCATTAAAAGCTGACTCCCGATCTTATGACTCCTGCCGCCGATTCTAACACCCCCCCCCCCTCCCTTTCCAGAATATGTTTATTATGATCATTTTCTTATTTGCAGCTAATAACATATACTGGGAGACACGAGCGTTCACGTCTGGGAGGACGTCGCCCAGCCCCCCACCCCTCCCATATCCTTCCGCATCCTCCACGTGATGAGGATTTTTCAGCAAGAATAATGGCAACAAGGTTTTTTTTTTTTTGTTTTTTTTTAATAGATTTTTGTCAGGGGGTAAAATGGAGCAGATGTGGCGTAAAAAAGGCTGATCTGTTATATATTGTAACTACATCTCGTGGTTCATAGGAGATGAAAATGTTTCATTGAGTCATTTACGAATACGGCTCTAGATCTTGATTAGGATTTAACTACTGCTGAGCCAATTATATACAAGGCGGCTGAGTTTTTTTCCTTTTAAAAGGCAAGGGTAGTTTTTGAAACTTTTTTATTTTTATTTTTTTATTTATTTTTTATAAATAAATTAACAAAGGCTGTAGCAGAGCTGTGTTTGCCATTTGGCACATCATATGAAATCAGTATTTTAGAGCTCCAAACTAATCCTTTATAAAGACTGCAAGCTCATTGGGCAAACAGGGTGTCGAAACAAAGCTCTGACTGTGGTTACTTACTTTTCCTGTTAATAAATAAAGCGAAAAATAAGAAGACTGTGATGGGCCCGCCGTCAGCTCGGATCCACTGTATACTTCATTAGCATTTACACAATGCCTTGGATGTAATTATAAACAAGGGCAACAACGCATCTAAAATTAGACGCCAACCAACAATTATTTAACAATCGCCGCAACGCTCTGTCATCTTATTCCTAGAAACAAAAGGGTCGGAGACGAGAAGATTTTTCTTCCACCTTTTCCCCCAAAAATGGCATTATTTTTTTTATGATTAAGTATTAGGACGGTTAGAATTTTTTGACTCCCCTCCCAACTAACGAAGGGTTCACTATTTTGCAGGCGGATCGGACGATCTATCGGTAAATGCTGGCTCCTTGAGTGACTCCCAAAACCTTTTTCGGCGCGTCTCTTTCCACCGCTGCATGCTTGTTCTCTGTTAATCACTTGGCAAGCGCTTATTTGAATATTAAAAATTTCTTTAATCATCAAAGGCAGGAGCGCTGCTTCATGAATATTCATATTTCTCTTCTCAGACTAGATTCTAGTTCATTACCCTGCAGTAAAGCCAAACAGTCATCAATCGCGCTCATTACAGCCTCTGGCGTTTTGATTGGCTGCCTGCTGGTAGGAGCTTGTTTTTTTTCAGTTTTTTTTTTTTTTGTTTTTTTTTTCTTCCCTCGCTTTTACCCCTTCCTCCTTCCGAGCAAGTTTCCGTCTACCTGCCAAATCGATATAAAAACAAAAAAAAAATTAATAAAACCCCCACCAGCAGCCCCGCCGTAGCTTTCAAATGGCAAATACAAGGCTAGATTAAAAAAAAAATTATAATAAAAAAATAAATAAATAAAAAAAAAACTTTACAAACTGTTGTGCGAGAAAAAAAACATATAAGGGGAAAACGAGCTTTGTAGAAGAATATTTGTCAAGAGAGTTGACGTAAGTTTCATTTGCATAATGACTTTGTACTTCTGCATTAATAAAATTTGCATATGAAGCCATGTTAATTACTCCTGATCATGCTTTTTGCATTCATGCATAGTAATTTTCTCCGACTTGTGAGAATTAATGTCTTGGCTTTGGGGTGGGGGGGGGGGGTGGTTGGGGGGGGGGGCTGGTAAGGGTGTCGGAGGGACACGGTACAGTCTGTAATATCTTAAGTGTCAATCCCCTTGTTAACCCCTGCGATCCCAGATGGGAAGGGAAGGGTAGGGGGGTTAGTCATAATCAATATTGTTGGGAGGAAAAAAAAAAAAACATAAAAATTAAAAAATTTTTGCGAATTGTAAAATTCGTTAACAAAAAGTTTTTTAATAAGGCTGTCATCGGGCGGGTCAATTAAGCAGCTGCGTACGCGTATATTTATTTATGTAAATGATCAAGGGATACATTGTTTCATTTTTAGCTTTTTTTTTTTTTTTTTTTTATGTTGAAATAGAGCTGTTCAAAGTGGACAGATTATTGGTGATTCCTCCACTGGACACTAGGGGGCTTCCAGGATTTTGGTGTAGGATATACACCCCCCCCCCCCCCCCTTCCATCTAATTTTATTTTTTTAATGAAATTTTTACAGTTGAAACTGTTACAATTTTAAATTAAAATTTTCAACTGTCGTTTTTTTTTTTTTTTTTTTATAAATAGAACTGTACAACTTTATATAGAATGTTCATGACTCTGAACTGTTAGATTGGCACACAATTGCGCCTCAAGGGAATATATAGATGGATCATGTGATCGATCGATGAAAGATTTGATTGATCTGGCATTATGATCAGTTCCGACTGATGGGAATAATTTTTTTTAGTGTTTTTGGCCCCATAAAGTGATCAATGTAAGGTGCATTGCTATACAGTTCCCGTATACGGTCTCAAGGTAAAACCGTATGCATTGACTTAACATTGTAAACCGTATGTCAAACGCATCATCCGGTTTAATCCGTTTTG
Source organism: Hyla sarda (assembly GCF_029499605.1). Classification (NCBI taxonomy): domain Eukaryota; kingdom Metazoa; phylum Chordata; class Amphibia; order Anura; family Hylidae; genus Hyla; species Hyla sarda. Next base: position 19,926,326 of record NC_079199.1, read on the forward strand.
CGTCTTATACGGTTTTGTCCATTTTTTTTTTACCCATACCCAAAACTGTAGACTACCACGTTTTTTTTGGTCCGGGTGAAAAAACGTATTAAACCGTATACGTTTTTTTTTTTTAAAGCATGGGAGTCAATGGGAACCGTACAGAACCGTACGGTTTGCACCATACGGTTTTTGACTTTGCACAGTTTTTTTTCTTGGAATTTCAATCAAACAAGTGAAACTTTATTCAAAATGGAGTGAAAAGTTAAAAACATATACGTTTTTTTTCCTTAAAAACGGATGCAACCGGATGTCATTTTTCAGGGTTGAAATTTGTACACACGTTTTGATACAGTTTAGTCCGGTTTTGAGGAATCCGTTTTTCATCAAAAACCTGATACGGGAACGGTATTGCAAAAACGTGGTGTGAATGCAGCCTAAAACTGATAGGAATCTGTTTCATGTGTCTATAGCAGTGTTTTCCAACCAGGGCGCCTCCAGCTGTTGCAAAACTACAACTTCCAGCATGCCCGGACAGCCTTCGGCTGTCCGGGCATGCTGGGAGTTGTTTTTTTGCAACAGCTGGAGGTACCCCGGTTGGGAAACACTGAGCTAGAGATATCAGGTTGGAGAATAAGATACCCTAAAGCAGCACTGGGAGTTAAAAGAGATTGCTGGGAGTTGTAGTTTGACTACAGCTGGAGGCACCCTGATTGGAGAAACACTGGTCTATAGCTAAAGTCCCCACAGTACAGCAAGAAATGGCTGATCAGAGGGAACAATAGGCTTAACCCTTTGAACACAGTCCATGCTGCACCACTATGCGGACTGCAGGCCGAGCCCTATTTTTCAGGTATATACTGGCTTGAGAAAGTTAAATAGTGTAAATGTAGCAGTGCTGGGATGGACTTTTAACTTCCAGGGCTGCTTTGTGGTATCTCAGCAATCCCAGCTCGGCTACATCTGTAGTGGTATAGTTAGGAGTATGTTCACAATACCGGAGCTTCGTCGCAAAAGGAAGAAGGCTGGGTTCACACTACGTTTTTGCAATACAGTTCCCGTATCAGGTTTTTTGATTAAAAAAAACGGATTCCACAAAACTGTATCAAAACGTGTGTACAAATTTTAATCCGTATACGGTTTGAAAAATGATGTCCGGTTGCATCCGTTTTTTAAGAAAAAAAAATGTATACGTTTTTAACTTTTCACTCCATTATGAATAAAGTTTCACTTGTTTGATTCCAATTTAAAAAAAAAACTGTGCAACGTCAAAAACCGTATGGGGAAAACCGTATGGAACCGTACGCACATACGGTTCTGTACGGTTCCCATTGACTCCCATGTAAAAAATAAAAACATATACGGTTTAATACGGGTTTTCACCCGGCCAGAAACTGTGGTAGACTACGGTTTTGGGTTACGGGAAAAAAAACTGACAAAACGGTACAGAATGCAAAAACGGACACAACCTGATGCATCCGGTTTTCAATGGAGAGTCAATGCGTACGGTTTTCAATACGGTTCTGTACGATTTTCAAATTGAAAACATATACGGGAACTGTATTGTAAAAACGTGGTGTGAACCCAACCGAAGTCTGATATTTTTCTCCGCACAACTCCCCTATGGGCATCCGATGGACCCCATTCAAGTCAATGGAATCCATCGGGTGGTGTCCGTTGTGCAGGTCTGTCCGTCTCCTTTGTTTGGCGCCGAACGGACCCTTAACGGGTCGAAGCACAACGCTAATGTGAACGCAGCTTAATCTAAACTGTTGAAATTGTTTCGTAGTTTCGCAGTGAAATAGTGTAGATGTAGCAGTGCTGGGAATGTTTTTTCTTCTTTTATTTTTTTGACACTTAGGCTAAGTTTCCACTTGGTTTTTTTTCTGGCAGTTTTTGGGATATCTGCCGCTGCAGTTTTTGAGCCAAAGCCAGAAATGTATTCAAAAGGAATAGGACATATAAAGGAAGGACTTAGGCTGGGTCCACACCACGTTTTGTTAAATACGGTTCCCGTATACGGCTGGGAGGAGGGGGGGGGCTTAATCGTGGCGCCCGCACTCAGCCGTATAGGGAACCATAGTTAATGCATGTCTATGAGCCGACCGGAGTGAACCGCAGCCTCCGGTCGGCTTCGTCTTCGGCCGTATGCGGTTTCCCGACTGCAGGCAAAAACGTGGTCGACCGCGTTTTTGCCTACGGTCGGGAAACCGCATACGGCCGAAAACGAACCCAACCGGAGGCTGCGGTTCACTCCGGTCGGCTCATAGACATGCATTAACTATGGTTCCCTATACGGCTGAGTGCGGGCGCCACGATTAAGCCCCGCCCCCCTCCTCCCAGCCGTATACGGGAACCGTATTTAACAAAACGTGGTGTGAACCCAGCCTTACACTTCTCCTCCCTTATGGATCCACTTCTGACTTTGGCTCAAAAACTGCAGTGGCAGAAATCCAAAACCTGCCAGAAAAAAAACGTGGAAACATAGCCTAAGGGCCGCTTTGTGGTACATAGATGTATCATTGTGCTGGTGCTGGTATTCTCTTTTAACTCCCAATGCTGCTTTAGGGTATCTCAGTTATCTCAGCTCTGCTACATCTATAGCTGAACTTAAAGGGGTACTCCGGTGGAAAACTTTTTTTTTTTTTTTTTATGAACTGGTGCCAGAAAGTTAAACAGATTTGTAAATTACCTATATTAAAAAAAATCTTTATCCTTCCAGTACTTATTAGCAGCTGTATGCTACAGAGGAAATTATTTTCTTTTTGATTTTTTTTTTTTTTGTCTTTTCCACAGTGCTCTCTGCTGACACCTCTGTCCGTGTCAGGAACTGTCAAGAGCAGCATAGGTTTGCTATGAGGATTTTCTCTTGCTCTGAACAGTTCCTGATACGGGCATCAGGTGTCCGCAGAGAGCACTGTAGACAAGACAAAAAAGAAATAAAAAAAAATAAAAAAGAATTTCCTCTGTAGCATAAAGCTGCTAACAAGTACGGGAAGGATTTTTTTTTATAGAAATACAAATCTGTTTAATTTTGTGGCACCAGTTGATTTAAAAAAAAGAAAAAAAAGTTTTCCACCGGAGTACCCCTTTAATCGTCTTTGTGTGTCTTATTCTCCAAGCTCATATCTCTAGCTCAGTGTTTCCCAACCGGTGTACCTCCAGCTGTTGCAAAACCACAACTCCCAGCATGCCCGGACAGCCTTCGGCTGTCCGGGCATGCTGGGAGTTGTAGGTTTGCAACAGCTGGAGGCACTGCAGTTGGGAAACACTAGTCTAGTCTTACTTGAGTTGTGCGGGCTATCCTTTGGCTGTCCGGACATGCTGGGAGTTGTAGTTTTGTAACAGCTGGAGGCACTCCAGTTGGGAAACACTAGTCTAGTCTTACTTGAGTTGTGCGGGCTGTACTTTGGCTTTTCGGACATGCTGGGAGTTGTAGTTTTGCAACAGCTGGAGGCACTCCAGTTGGGAAACACTAGTCTAGTCTTACTTGAGTTGTGCAGGCTGTCCTTCGGCTGTCCGGGCATGCTGGGAGTTGTAGGTTTGCAACAGCTGGAGGCACTGCAGTTGGGAAACACTAGTCTAGTCTTACTTGAGTTGTGCGGGCTATCCTTTGGCTGTCCGGACATGCTGGGAGTTGTAGTTTTGCAACAGCTGGAGGCACTCCAGTTGGGAAACACTAGTCTAGTCTTACTTGAGTTGTGCGGGCTGTACTTTGGCTTTTCGGACATGCTGGGAGTTGTAGTTTTGCAACAGCTGGAGGCACTCCAGTTGGGAAACACTAGTCTAGTCTTACTTGAGTTGTGCGGGCTGTCCTTTGGCTGTCCGGACATGCTGGGAGTTGTAGTTTTGCAACAGCTGGAGGCACTCCAGTTGGGAAACACTAGTCTAGTCTTACTTGAGTTGTGCGGCCTGTCCTTTGGCTGTCCGGACATGCTGGGAGTTGTGGTTTTGCAACAGCTGGAGGCACTCCAGTTGGGAAACACTAGTCTAGTCTTACTTGAGTTGCGCGGCCTGTCCTTTGGCTGTCCGGACATGCTGGGAGTTGTAGTTTTGCAACAGCTGGAGGCACTCCAGTTGGGAAACACTAGTCTAGTCTTACTTGAGTTGTGCAGGCTGTCCTTTGGCTGTTCGGACATGCTGGGAGTTGTGGTTTTGCAACAGCTGGAGGCACTCCAGTTGGGAAACACTAGTCTAGTCTTACTTGAGTTGTGCAGGCTGTTCTTTGGCTGTCCGGACATGCTGGGAGTTGTAGTTTTGCAACAGCTGGAGGCACTCCAGTTGGGAAACACTAGTCTAGTCTTACTTGAGTTGTGCGGGCTGTCCTTTGGCTGTCCGGACATTCTGGGAGTTGTAGTTTTGCAACAGCTGGAGGCACTCCAGTTGGGAAACACTAGTCTAGTCTTACTTGAGTTGTGCGGCCTGTCCTTTGGCTGTCCGGACATGCTGGGAGTTGTAGTTTTGCAACAGCTGGAGGCACTCCAGTTGGGAAACACTAGTCTAGTCTTACTTGAGTTGTGCAGGCTGTCCTTTGGCTGTCCGGACATGCTGGGAGTTGTAGTTTTGCAACAGCTGTAGGCACTCCAGTTGGGAAACACTAGTCTAGTCTTACTTGAGTTGTGCGGCCTGTCCTTTGGCTGTCCGGACATGCTGGGAGTTGTAGTTTTGCAACAGCTGGAGGCACCCCGGTTGGGAAACTCAGGTCTAAGCCGGATACAAAACTACAACTCCTCACTTGTGGCTAGTAGTAGTTTCAGCTCAGCTACAACTATAATTGTGCAGCTAAACTAAATGGCCCCGTTTAGGTTAATCAGCCATAGCGATTTTTTTCCGATATCACGTCGAGCTTGGTTACGTAAGCGAATGTAGCAGATATGATATGACAAGGAGTCGTACTCGGCTCTGCTACACCGCCAGTCTTGAGTTCTGCTCCATCTGTACAGGGGCGGGGAGGAAGCTGTATTCAGGTTACAGTAGCTTTTCTACAATAAAAACCGGCGGGGCCTGCGCCCTCCGCGCTGCGCTTTTGAAGCCGAATACCTTCTCCGTGCTCAAAACTTTTACGTTACTGCTGTGTTCCTCCAGTCGCATTTTTCTTCCTGACCTCTTTATTTCACAACTGGAAAATCCAGGCAGTTCTGCTCTGCGAGCGGTGTCACCTCTGACGCGCCGCGGTTTTTTAAGTCTCTTCTCCCAGCGTTTAAAAGGGACTCGTTCTGTCTCATAAAAGTTGCACAGAAGGTGCCTTCACCCAGAAAACTCCTGCAGGGGCCCCGGCGCTTCATGCTCCCAAGTTATTACTTGAAATGAGGGGCCCGGGGCAGTGTTTTTTTATTTTTTTTCGTTTTTTTTTCCCATCTCTAACTTTTTATCAAAAGCAATTTATAAGGGCCATTTGCTATAGTGAAGGTGTCGCACAGTTACCTGGGTTATTGTGTCCTCTCCGATGTGTAATGGCGTTCTGGAGAGATGTAGCAGAGCTGAACTGATGATTTAAAGGGGTTATCCAGGAAAAAAAACGGTTACTAGTGGTCTCCAAACTGTGGACCTCCAACTGTTGCAAAACTACAACTCCCAGCATGCCCGGACAGCCAACGGCTGTCCGGGTATTCTGAGAGTTGTAGTTTTGCAACAGCTGGAGGCACCCCTGGTTGGGAAACATTGACCTATACTATATACTGCTATATAGTCCAATATTCTGGGAGTTGTAGTTTTGCAACAGCTGGAGGCACCCCTGGTTGGGAAACATTGACCTATACTATATACTACTATATAGTCCAACATGCTGGGAGTTGTGGTTTTGCAACAGCTGGAGGCACCCCTGGTTGGGAAACATTAACCTATATTATATACTACTATATAGTCCAACATGCTGGGAGTTGTAGCTTTGCAACAGCTGGAGGCACCCCTGGTTGGGAAACATTAACCTATACTATATACTACTATATAGTCCAACATGCTGGGAGTTGTAGCTTTGCAACAGCTGGAGGCACCCCTGGTTGGAAAACATTGACCTATACTATATACTACTATATAGTCCAACATGCTGGGAGTTATAGTTTTGCAACAGCTGGAGGCACCCCTGGTTGGGAAACATTGACCTATACTAAATACTACTATATAGTCCAACATTCTGGGAGTTGTAGTTTTGCAACAGCTGGAGGCACCCCTGGTTGGGAAACATTAACCTATACTATATACTACTATATAGTCCAACATGCTGGGAGTTGTAGTTTTGCAACAGCTGGAGGCACCCCTGGTTGGGAAACATTGACCTATACTATATACTACTATATAGTCCAACATGCTGGGAGTTGTAGCTTTGCAACAGCTGGAGGCACCCCTGGTTGGGAAACATTGACCAATACTATATACTACTATATAGTCCAACATGCTGGGAGTTGTAGTTTTGCAACAGCTGGTGGTCCACAGTTTGGTGACCACTGGTATATATGATAGTGACAAAACATCTGTAATAATGACCTGCAGTATTAAAGGGGTTATCCAGGAAAAAAACATTTTATTTGACATTATACATCAACTGGCTCCGGAAAGTTAAACAGATTTGTGAATTACTTCTATTAAAAAAATCTTAATCCTTTCAGTACTTATGAGCTGCTGAAGTTGAGTTGTTCTTTTCTGTCTAAGTGCTCTCTGATGACACCTGTCTCGGGAACCGCCCAGTTTAGAAGCAAATCCCCATAGCAAACCTCTTCTACTCTGTGCAGTTCCCGAGACAAGCAGAGATGTCAGCAGAGAGCACTGTTGCCAGACAGAAAAGAACAACTCAACTTCAGCAGCTGATAATTATTGAAAGGATTAAGATTTTTTTTAATAGAAGTAATTTACAAATTTGTTTAACTTTCTGGAGTCAGTTGATTTAAAGAAAATAGTTTTTTTTCCTGGAATACCCCTTTAACTCTGTGGGCTTGCATACCTGGTAAGATACCGTAGCAGCTATACTTCCAGCCCCATGTATATTGTAAAGGGTGATATCACCATGATTGTTGGCCAATATCAAACTCATCTCTGCTGTGCGAGTGGCGACCCAAAACCGTCTTCCCTGTCTAATGGGTATACAAGACGTTCGGCCTGTCGTGCCGCAGAGAAACACAGCATGAAAGGCAAAGATATTCTCATGGAAAGCTGGATCAGTGACCTTAAACGACAACTAAATGTCGCATGGTGGGAGGTGAAGCTATCACAGCTCTGCTACATCTGTAATTGTATAACTAATCTCAATCTGTCTCAAATTGTAAATTGGGGGTTTTCAACCTGTGGCTCTCCAGCTGTTGCAGAACTATAACTTTATATGTGAGTTATCGTTATTGACAATCTCAGCTCTGCTATATCTAAACTACTCTTATATTGTATGCCGGTAGTCTCTAACCTGTCCAACTATTTGTGTCAAGTGACAATCTCAGCTCTGCTACATCTGTAGCTGTTTAATAACTTGTCCTCATTGTAGGTCATTGAGCTTCAACATGTGGCTCTCCAGCTGCTGAGAAACTACAACTCCACCCTTCAGTGTGAACAAGTTACAATCTCAGCTCTGCTATGTATCTGGTAGTATAGCTGAAAAGATTAATTATATTCATAACTTCTCACTTGACTTGTGATTAGTGACGGTCTTAACTCTGCTACATCTATAGATGTATATATATATATATATATATATATATATATATATAGCTCAACCAAACTGCCCTATAACTGTTGTGAAACTACAACCCCTCACTTGAGTCGCGCCAGTTGACAGCGCCAATTCTGCTACATCTACCTGTCTTCATATTGTATCCCTGCTTTTCCACCCTGTTGCCTCCAGCTAGTGCGAAATGACAACCCCCTAAACTTGGGTTGTGGCGAGTGACCATTTCGGCTCTGCTACATCTGTAGTTGTACAGTTTAACCAAACTGCCCCATAACTGTTGTGAAACTACAACCCCTCCATTGAGTGGCGTCACTTGACAACCTCAATTCTGCTACATCTAACCGTCTTTGTATAGTATGTGTTGTTTCCACCTTGTTGCCTCCATTTAGTGCGAAACGTCAACCCCTAAACTTGAGTTGTGGCGAGTGACCATCTCAGCTCTGCTACATCTATAGATGTACAGCTCAACCATACTACCCCCAAACTGTTGTGAAACTATAACCCCTCACTTGAGTCGCACCAGATGACAACCCCAATTCTGCTACATCTAACGTCTTCATTTTGTATCCCTTCTTCTCCACCTTGTTGCCTCCAGCTAGTGCGAAACACCAATCCCCTAAACTTGAGTTGGGGGCGAGTGACCATCTCAGCTCTGCTACATCTGTAGTTGTACAGCTCAACCATCCTACCCTATAACTGTTGTGAAACTACAACCCCTCACTTGAGTCGCACCAGTTGACAGCGCCAATTCTGCTACATCTAACCATCTTCCCATTTTATCTCTTCTTCTCCACCTTGTTGCCTCCAGCTAGTACGAAATGACAACCTTATTAACTTGGGTTGTGGCGAGTGACCATCTCGGCTCTGCTACATGTATAACTGTATAGCTCCACTAAACCTCCATCATCCTTTAGGTCAGTGGTGACCTTTGTTTCTCTGCTACAATTAACCGCCTTCATATTGTATCTACGATTCTCCACCCTGTTGCCTCCAGCTAGTGCGATTCGACAACCCCTTCCCTAGTGGCGAGTGACCACCTCAGCTCTGCTACATCCATAGTAATATAGCTCAACTAAAGCGATGCCATCCTGTGGGTCCGTGGCCTGCAACCTTTTTGTTGAGAAACTACAGCCTACCGCTTGAGTTAAAGGGGTACTCCGGTGGAATTTTTTTTTCTAATCAACTGATGCCAGAAAGTTATACAGATTTGTAAATTACTTCTATTTAAAAATCCTAATCCTTCCAGTACTTATCAGCTGCTGTATACTCTAGAGGAAGTTGTGTAGTTCTTTCTAGTTTGACCACAGTGCTCTCTGCTGACACCTCTGTCCATGTCAGGAACTGTCCAGAACAGCATATGTTTGCTATGGGGATTTTCTCCTACTCTGGACAGTTCCTGACACGGACAGAGGTGTCAGCAGAGAGCACTGTGGTCAGACTGGAAGAATTCCAGAGAGAAATACAACTTCCTCTGGAGTTTACAGCAGCTGATAAGTATTAGATTTTTAAATAAAAGTCATTTACAAATCTGTTTAACTTTTTGGCACCAGTTGATTTGAAAAAGTTTGTTTTCCACTGGAGTACCCCTTTAAAGGGGTATTCCAGGAAAAAAAAACTTTTTTTTTTTTTTTTAATATCAACTGGCTCCAGAAAGTTAAACAGATTTGTAAATTACTTCTATTAAAAAAAATCTTAATCCTTTCAATAATTATCAGCTGCTGAAGTTGAGTTGTTGTTTTCTGTCTGGAAACAGTGCTCTCTGCTGACATCTCTGCTTGTCTCGGGAACTGCACAGAGTAGAAGAGGTTTGCTATGGGGGATTTGCTTCTAAACTGGGCGGTTCCCGAGACAGGTGTCATCAGAGAGCACTTGGACAGAAAAGAACAACTCAACTTCATCAGCTCATAAGTACTGAAAGGATTAAGATTTTTTTTAATAGAAGTCATTTACAAATCTGTTTAACTTTCTGGAGCCAGTTGAGATATATATATATATATATATATATATATATATATATTAAAAAAAAAGTTTTTTTTTTCCTGGATAACCCCTTTAAGTCAATGTAACAAACTCAGCTCTGCTACATCTATAATTGTATATTTATCCAAATCTGTACTAATATCATATTTAGATCAGGGATCTGCGGCCTTTATGTCTCCGGCTGTTGCGAAACTACAACTCCCAGGGTGCCCTGACAGCCGAAGGCTGTCAGGGCACGCTGGGAGTTGTAGTTTCGCAACAGCCGGAGAGGCACAGGTGGAAAAAGGCGTGTTGCGATATAAAGAAGATGAGTGCGGACCTGTTGTTTGTTGTGTTCTGTGGACTCTAATGTGTTAGATTAGGAAGCAGATCAAAAATGTTGATGACAGGAAATGAGCTTGTGCGTAAACTTCCCTTGAAGATCAGACCTCACAAAAGAGCACTTAGTGTCGACTCCTTCTCCTTCTGCGCGCAGCCCGAGTATTTACATAGGGAATTTAGACTCCTTTACTTGTGGTTTTGGCAGCGTCTTCACACAAATGTTTTGCACTGGTGGTCTCGTAGCCATTTAAGATAAACGACAAAATCAAATGCAGCCCTTTCCCGAGATGAGGAGCGGGTCCCGTGCCAAGGGTGAAGTAGTATTCCTTGTTGGTTCACAAGTGGAGACAGCGAGCCAGTGCGTCGGTAAATAACTTCTGCCGGGTGTGCGTGTGTGTACTAAAAAAAAAAATAAAAAAAAAAAAAAATCATAAAAAATATAAAAAAAAAATAAAAAATTATACATATATACATTATACATGTCAAACATAATATTTCCTTTTTTTTATTTGAAATTATAATTTATTTTACGTTTTGTACATTATTCATATTATATTGTATATATTATATTTAAATCTTTTTTTAAATTTTTATATATAAAAATTGAAAAAAATAAAATAAAAGTAAAAGAGAAAATGTAAAAAAATTTCAAGTAAAATTTTAGGTAAAAGAAAATAATATATAAATATATATAAATATATATATATATATATATATATATATATATATATATACATTATACATGTCAAAGATAACATTTAAAAAAAATAATTTTTAAATTTGAAATTATTACTTTAGTTTTTTACGTTTTGTACATTTATACGTATTATATTGTATTATATTAGATTATATTCAAATCTTTATTTACATTGTTATATACAAAAATGTAAATAAAATAAATTAAAGTAAAAATAAAAATGTAAAAGAAAATATAAAAAAATGTTTTAATTAAAATATTAGGTAAAAAAATAATATATATATATATTACGGTATATAATATAAAGATATTAACTTTTTTTTTATTTGAAATTATTATTATTATTTTTTTACGTTTTGTACATTATACATATTATATTGTATATATTGTATTTAAATCTTTTTTTTTTTACATTGTTATATACAAAAATTTTAATAAAATAAATGAAAGTCAAAGAAAAAATGTAAAAGAAAATATAAAAAAATATTTCAATTAATATTTTAGGTAAAATAACATAAAAATAATAATAATAATATATATATATATATATATATATATATATATATACATTATACATGTCAAAGATAATATTTAAATTTTTTTTATTTGAAATTATTGTTTAATTTTTTTACGTTTGGTACATTATACATATTATATTGTATATATTATATTTAAAAAAAAATTTACAATGTTATATACAAAAATTTAAATAAAATTAATAAAAAAAAAATTTAAAAGAAAAAAATTTCAATAAAAATTTTTAATTTTCAAAAAAATACAATAAAAAATATATAGATATATATACACCCCATTTGGCCCTGACATGTGGAGAAACACAACCAGAGTAAAAATAAGGCCATCCATGGTGCCCAATAAAATCTAAGGGCTGTCTGTGTGATGTACAGGCACACTGGGTCCTCTATGTCCAGTAAGGGGGCATATGTGTTGATTTTAAAGGGGGTCTCTACCTTTGCATCCTGATGATCATCTCTTAGGAGTCAAGTTTGTTCACAGTACATTATCTGTAATTGTAGCCTTGTTTATTGAATCTGCATGATTCTTTAAAGGGGTTCTCCACTTCGCAAAGTCCTCCATGTTAAAATGGTCTCTTGACAATAAGTTGTCCTTGCTGGATCAGTGATCAGCTGTGATCTAAATTTCCATGCAGCGCCACCACAGGGTAGAAGAAGCATTACACGGTGCCCATTTGAATCAATATACTGTCTACGTAATACAGGACCAGATAGGTCCTCCAGAGAGAGAAATGCCCTTTGTAACCGCTCTCCACTGTGACCCTTTTATATGGGCCAACCGACTGTAGGAAACAAGCGTCATTCTTGGTGATCAGCGCTCGTTTACAGAGCCTTCACAAGGCTCGATCAGTCGATTGCTGGATGGCTGGATTATTCTTACACATAGTGATGTGCGACTGATATTGATGATTTTTTTTTGGCTGTACAAAAGCTGCGATCAGCCAATGAATGAGCGTTGGCCCTATTACACAGGCTGATTACCGAGCACGAGCATTCCTAGAAATAATCGTGTAAAAGGGCCTACAGTGATGGGGATCCTGGACATGGGATCTTCCTCTATCAAGTCAAATTCCCTAAAAGGGTGTATGACAATGGGTTTTTAGATCAAACAACTCCTTTAGTCCGTTTGGGACCGCCTTTCCATCTGGGCCTTAACGCACCACGGCGTACCTGGACACCGATAAGTGTTAAATTTATTAGAGAGCGCAGGAGCTGTGCTTGCTTAAAGCGGTGAGTGTCGGCTGCTATCAGTAGCCAGGCACTCACCACTAATGACGGGCAGCGGCGATCCTGCCACTGCCCGTCATTAACCCTTTGGACGCTGTGATCAATGCCAATCACGGTGTCTAAAGAATTAAATCCTACATTCCGGCTAGCTCAAGGGGCTCATCGGACCCCCGCAACATTGTCGTGTGGGTCCGATGAGCTAAAATAGCGGAGGAGGGTCCCCTTTCCTGTCCCTGGTCGCCTGCTTAGGTTTATGCATTGCATTTTTTGTGTGTGTTTTATATAAATATTTTATGTGGACTCTCATAGGGAACACCGCCGAGTGTTTCCCTCCCAACGTATCATATCTAAGCTTTGATTTTTTATTTTTTTTTGCAGACAGATCAGTGGTTACATTCTGCTGTGTTTTGGGTAAGGGGCCCCTGGACTCCTGATTGACACACAAAGACATCTGTTTGGGTGTTTTTTGTTTTTTTTTGTCTTAAGAAAACTAAGCCGGGCGGCACCCCCTCATGTCCCGTCTTGTTCTTGAAATACCAATAGAATCCCACCACTTATCTCCCTTCTTCTTGGCAATTATTGATTCAGCCGAGTCCAGTTTACTTCCTGATTCATGACAAAGCAGACGGCGGCGGAGGAGCCCAGGCCGAGAGCGCACACCTGCATTCTTTTCCTACCTTCATTCTTCTCGTACAGGCGACACAAGTATGTGATAAAAGTCTGCTGGTGCACATTTTTGGATCACAATCAAGTGTTTCTTTTTCATTTTGTAAGTTTTTTCAGTATTTACGTTGGGTGTGGTGACTGGACTTTGCCCTATGTAGCTTCAACCACTTATACCTGAGAACTCCCATAATCCCTGGCAAATTTCCATAGGGAAGTGGTCTCCAAATTGTGGACCTCCAGATGTAGTTTTGCATCCTCCACTGCCATAGGATCACCACAGAAAATTGGGACTGGGTCCCTTTAGTTGGGGACCAGAGTTACAGAAGAGTTATTGCTATCAGTAGTGTTGGCGCAAATGCATCTCCAAGAAAATTTACTAGTTTATGACCCCTAATTGAGTACTGGTTAGACTAAGATTTGACCCTCATCTGAGACAGACTGGTTGCTATGCAGAGTCTGGTTGCTATGCTGTAGAATCCTACCGACCAGACTGTCAAATAAGACTCAGCTTCTGTTCTCTAATCTGGATGTACAGCTCAGAAGGGAAGAAAAAGCTTGAAACAAGTCCCTTCTTATCTGTACCATCTCAAGGGATCATTCTAACCCTGAAACTCATTTCTTCACTTGACTTTGCGCCAATATAGTCCTCAAGTTCTCCTTGCGCTTGGGCTTGACTATACATGTTCTTTTTAGATTTGTATACACTTAAAACTCCGGCTACGAGCTCTGGGAGAACTGCAAATTAGGGATGAAGCCTGCAGAGCAGAATGGTGCAGAAAAATGCTATATACAAGTTATATAATGGCCAAATACAGTGCTGATCCTCAAAAATTACAGGTACACGTTAAGGTAGGGTCGCAGGTAGCACTGAAATATGCAGTGTAAAATATGCAGCATCAAATACGCAGTGTACACGCTACCTGTGACCCTACCCTTAATGTTGGTGGCAAATATGTGTTGAAGCCCAAACCATAACCATTGCTTTGTCCTTTTGGCAGTGTCTAATATTGCAGGTCATCTCCTATAAAATAAAAGCTGTAATACCAGACACGACCACTTAGACAAGAGTGGCGCTGTAACTGTGGGGGAAAATATTAACCCTTTTTTTAAATTTTTTTTTTAAATCCTCTTAATATTCGAGTTAAAAAGATTAAAACTAGATGTACAGTAACAATTTCAAGCAAAAGTTTTCCATATCCCGAGTCTTGTTTTGCTGCAATGTCTTGCCGATAGTGTTCTCCCGTAAGGACACCCTCTTCACCTCCGCTCCCTCGCTTACGGAGCGGACGGCAGCAGCTTAGTTGAGAAAAAAAAAAAAAGTAACAAGGAAAAAATATTTTTTTAAATTTTCTCCGGTCTGGTTATATATATTATTTTTTTCTCTAGTTTTCTCCTGCTAGTTCTCAAGTGGTCTGTTCCCTGGAAAGTGATGCCAGCTTTGCGGAGAAATCGACTTGTTATCATGGCTTTCCCATAATTACTGCTGCAGTCTACAGCACTTAGAGAATAGGGTATATCAAAGAGCATGTTAAGTGTTTATGGCAGTGTTTGGCCAAGTCCTGCCTGAAAGAAACATTATCTTCTCTTAGAAAGTAAAGGCAAAGCGTGTTTAACCCTTGCCACTGCCAATCTGTGAAGAATAGTGGATTCTGCCATGATGCTATAGCACAGGAGATTTATTAAGACCTAAGCTATGGAAAAATGAAGCGGTCCACAGCACCCCCGCCATGTTACTGCCTCCATAATGATGACTACATTCTCATTGGCTTCTATTGGCCCATAACCCATTTATTTCTCTGCACTGTTTGCTTCCAGAAACAGCGCCACACCTGTCCACAGGTTCTTTGTGGTATTGCAGCTTAAGCTACATTTACTTTAAAGTGTACCTGTTGCAAACAAAAACTTTTGATATAATGTAGATAATACCATTATATGTATATTTGTAATATACATTGGTTAAAAAATGTGTATATTTTTGGTGAAAAAAAATGCTGTCCCTGCAGCTATTGTGTGTGTGTCTCTATGAGGAGTCCAAATACAGGAAGTGAGGGCAGGAAAAGCAGAGATCTGTGCGGGCTCCTGGCTTGTCAATCATCCTGATGTGTGAGCCAGGGGCGTGTCATAGAGCCTCAGTGTGCAGAGCCCTGCTTGTCCTAAGTGCACAGAGCCCTGCTTGTCCACCCTCACTTCCTGTATTTGGACTCCTCATAGACACACATGCAGTAGCTGCAGGGACAGCATTTTTTCACCAAAAATCTACAAATTTTTTAACAATGTATATTACAAATATACATATAATGGTATTATCTACATTATATAAAAAGTTTTTGTTGACGATAGGTACACTTTAAAGAGGTACTCTGCATCTAGACATGGTATCCCCTAACCAAAGGATAGGAAATAACATGTCTGATCACAGCAACCAGACCCCCCGCGATCTCCAGGAGGCCAGGGGCTTCCATGTTTGTGATGGCACGCCATGCCCCCTCCATTCATGTCTAAGGGAGGGGGCAGTGACTGCTAGTACACAGCCATCACGCCCCCTCCAATAGACATGAATGGAGGGGGTGCGATGGTTGCGGGGGTGTCCCAGCATTAAGATGAATACACATTTCTTGGTCATGTGTGCCACTGTTTTTTTTTTGGGGGGGGGGGGGGGGAAGAATAACCATTTTTTTTTCTAATGCTGTACAGCCTTTTTGGAATCTTGAGGATTTTCAGTGACTGACCGTGATCCTTCTCTTTCACAACGCACTTCTTGTCTGTATTGATAAATTGGCGATCCAGGCGGGACATTTTCCTGCTTAAGAAGAACAAATGTCCAGCGCGGAAGCTCAAATGCAGATGCCATCTTTATTGATCGACAGCAATTCACGTGGACAGGTAGTGACGCGTTTCGGTCGTCTCAACAATCTTAATCGAACCAATTTGGTATCAGTACGATTAAGATCGTTGAGATGACCGAAACGCGTCACTACCTGTCCATGTGAATTGCGGTCGATCAATTAAGATGGCATCTGCATTTGAGCTTCCACGCTGGACATTTGTTCTTCTTGAATATAGAATACGGTGGAGTCTGCACCGGTCCGCGACGTGGTGGGCAACCGGGGGTGAGCTGGACTTTTCCTTCATTTCCAATATTTTCCTGCTTAGTACTGATACTAATATCAGACACTTAGAAATGTTTCTAGAACAGTAGTCTCAAACTGTGGCCCTTCAGATATTGCAAAACATCAACTCCCAGCATGCCCGGACAGCCAACGGCTGTCTGGGCATGCTGGGAGTTGAAGTTTTGCAATATCTGGAGGGCCACAGTTTGAGACCACTGTTCTAAAGGTTCCCAACAGAGACATAGGGAAGAGACCCTCAACCCTCGTTTATGCTCATTTTCCCATAGGCTTTTCTTATGGCGCTAGAAAGTTACCCTCATCCGGTTTATGGGGCCTGCGGCCTTTGATGATCTCCCCTATTTATAAACGTTTTTTAAGTTTGGGGTCTTTTGAGCCGGTAGAAAGGTCATCTTTTGTTGTGAGTGTAGATGAACAGATAAGAGCGCACACCTTCGGGCTGCGCTTTAGCGGTCAGCGAGTACAAAGATATCAGGTAGCGCTTGTGTGAGGTTATAGCCCAGAGAAGATGAGAAATCCCACCGACAAGGCTCAGTCTGTGGGGCTGTTGTTGTTATTAATGGAGGACATACCGCCATATAGAGCTTCATGGCAAAACAGCTCGCTTCTGTGAAGATTATCGTAAACATGAAAGCAGCTTCCTCCTTAGTCCTTAGCACATTAAAGGCAACGCATTACAACCTAATCGAGACCTAGCAATTTACTGGAAATGGCTACAAAGCTTTGTCTTCTGAACACAGGAGCTTGGGTGGTCCTTAAAGGGGGTACTCCAGTGTTTTTTTTTATCAGATTTGTTAATTACTTTTATTTTAAAATCTTAATCCTTCCAGTACCTATCAGTGGCTGTATGCTCCAGAGGAAGTTATTTTCTTTTTGAATTTCCTTCGAGTCTGACCACAGTGCTCTCTGCAGACACCTCTGCCCATATCAGGAACTGTCCAGAGCAGAATAGGTTTCCTATGAGGATTTGCTCCCACTCTGGACAGTTCCTGACATGGACAGAGGTGTCAGCAGAGAGCAAAGTGGTCAGACAGAAATAAAATTCAAAAAGAAAAGAACTTCCTTTGTAGTATACTGCAACTAATAAGTACTGGAAGGATTAAGATTTTTAAAAAGAAGTAATTTACAAATCTTTTTAACTTTCTGGCACTAGGCACTAGTTGATTTTCAAAAAATTGTTATCCACTGGAGTACCCCTTTAAAATGGCAGCATCAAAGGAACGAAAATCTAACTTTTTCACAGAATGTGGGATGAGTTGGTCTTGTCCAATTTAGTAATGTTTAAGTTTAGTTTTCCATTTTTTCCTTAATACCCATTGATACCTATCTTGTCATGATCAGTCAAGGTCCCACCTGCCAGTTGCCACCATTGTGTCTCTTATGGTAGGTCCTATGGACTCTTGTTTTCCGGGAGGTGATGCCAATTCCAGTTTTTAGTCCTCTCATTCCTTCCTCAACTCCCATTAATTTCAGCAAATACACTGATTTGCGTATGTGGCGATCTTCTAATGGAAGTCAGTACCTGTACCCATTATTATAGTCCCTATTGATCTTTGTTGTCCAGGAAGTTACCCTGATTTATTAGTCCTCTAATTTATTCCTCAGCTCCTATTGTTTCCACTGAAGAATTGGCTTCCCTAATGGGGTCATGCCATCATGGAAATCATTGGTAGGGCTCATGCATTCACTATCGGTAGAGGTCCTTGTCAGACCACACCCTTACGGCCCATATGATAGGTCCCATTGATTTTTGGGAGTTAATGCCGATTCCAGTTATTAGTCCTCTCATTCGACCATCAACACCCATTTATTCCAGCAAAGGGATGGATTCGCATATGTGGCCATCTCTTCAAGGAAACAAATCATGAAGATCAATAAAGGACCCAATTGCTAGATCCCTCTATTTTGGTTCCTTTGATAGCCCCATATTGACCTGTTCTATTTCGTCCTTCAACTCTCATTGATTTCATTGAAGAGATCGCTTCACATATGTGGTCATGTCTTTGTGGAAACCAGTCATGGAGATCAGTGGTGGTCCCACCTGCCAGACAACACCATTGTGGTTTCTCTGATAGGCCCCGTTGTTTATGAAGGGACTGACTCCATTTCCTTGATGTTGCTTCTTGGTCCTTCTTGTATTTATGTCATTATAAAACAAAAATGACTCAATAAGGAGAAGATGTCCTATTCTGAATGGATCTTAGCACAATGTTGTGAGCTAGCTCCACATGGGGTTAACAAGACTCCACCTTTGTAGTCGAGAGACCTTGTGTGAGAAATATCAAAGTCCCTTTATTCATATTTTATATAAAATGTTCCTCTCTTCCATTGACATTAGAAGCATTAAGAAGGGCTTTCTCTTCCTGTGCTCCTCTATTTTTTTTATGGCGTCTTATAAAGGAGTTTGGATATTTAGCACAGCTGGTGCTCATTACATTATGCACTATCAATAAAATAACATGTGTAATTAATTTTTAATGCAATGCTGTATGCATCTCTTTAAAGGAGTGGATGAGGGGAGCCGACACTGGTCATTACTATACCAAAACCTGTAAACAGGATCCTTTGATAATGGGTTTTTTATCCAGTCCTAGCAGTGTCATTACAATACTGTGACTATAAAACCACCCGTTCACCGACAACATCCCCATTGTTCATTATTACAATTATCCGTGGAAATGTCGTGTTCTCCTGGTATCTTCCATTGACCTCTGTGAAATAGTATAAGGTACTACTATGGTGGTTGAAACAAGTAGGATGTGTTATGTATGTGGATTACATATTCACCAACATCACCATTGTTCATTGTTCCAATTATCAATAGAAATGTTGTGAGCTCAGGTATCTTCCCTTGACTTCTGTTGAATAGCATATGGTACAACTATGGTGATTGTAATGAATGGACTATATTATGTATTTGCAGATATCTTCACTATACGTAATACATATTCAGCAACATCATCACCATTGTTGGACGTTATAATTATCAATGAAAATGTTGGGGTCTCTGGTATCTTCCATTGATTTCTGTGAAAGGGTGTACGCTACTACTATGTGGTTTCAATGAGTGGAATGTATTATGTATTCACCAACATAATCTCCAAAAGTATTACATATTCACCAACATCATTACCATACGTATTACATATACGACAACATCACTACCATACGTATTACATATACGACAACATCATCACCATAAGTATTACATATACGACAACATCATCACCATTGGTTGTTACAATTGTCAATGGAAATGTTGGCTCATTTGGACAGTTAACTTGACTCATTGGACAGTTAAAATTTTAGCTACATTTGAGGAGAAAGTTTTTGTGGAGGATAATGGGAGTCATCTGACCTTTTGGAGAGGTGAGGTGGTAGCAACATTCATATGACACGTTCCTTATCACTTTTAGGTGGCCAATATACACCAGTGGCCTTCAACCTGCTTCTCTCCAGAGTTGCAAAATTTCAACTCCAAGCATGCCTTGACAGTCTTTGCCAAACATTTTGGAAGATGTAGTTGGGAACTACTAGTCTACACCATGTTTTAATATCAATTACCTGAATCTCTCCTTCCACCTTACATAGACTCATCTTTAGGCACACGTTTTGAGTTTCCACAAGGTTCTATATTCCCCTGTTTGGGGTATCAGAATTTTTTTCTAATTTACCTGTTTCCCCATTAATATTGAATATTTCTGTTATGCAGCATGCTTTCCAGTGGGATGTCGGAGGACATCACTGTGTATTATCCCTGTACTGTGACATCACTGTGTGTATTATCTCTGTACTGTGACATCACTGTGTATTATCCCTGTACTGTGACATCACTGTGTGTATTATCTCTGTACTGTGACATCACTGTGTATTATCTCTGTACTGTGACATCATTGTGTGTATTATCCCTGTACTGTGACATCACTGTGTATATTATCCCTGTACTGTGACATCACTGTGTGTATTATCTCTGTACTGTGACATCACTGTGTGTATTATCCCTGTACTGTGACATCACTGTGTATTATCTCTGTACTGTGACATCACTGTGTAATATACCTGTACTGTGACATCACTGTGTGTATTATCCCTGTACTGTGACACCACTGTGTGTATTATCCCTGTACTGTGACATCACTGTGTGTATTATCCCTGTACTGTGACATCACTGTGTGTATTATCCCTCTACTGTGACATCACTGTGTGTATTATCCCTGTACTGTGACATCACTGTGTGTATTATCCCTGTACTGTGACATCACTGTGTGTATTATCCCTGTACTGTGACATCACTATGATTCCTGTACTCTTTATTATTCCTGTGCTAAGATAGGACTAGGCATATTATCCTTATACTGTGACATTACTGTGCATATTAACCCTTTCAGGACCGAGCTTGTTTTTTTTAGGTTTAGTTTTTTTCCTTCTTGCCTTCTAATACACATCATTCTTTTATTGTTCCATCTACCAACCCATATGAGGGCTTGCTTTTTACGTCATCAATTGTAATTTTTCATTACATTACTAATTTTACCTTCAAATTTACAGTGAAACAAACAAAATTATTTGTAGGGCAAAATGTTACTGTGTATCGTTATATTTTATTAGTTCAGACATTAGCGCACGCTGCGATACCACATATATGTTTTTTTTTCTCATTATTTTATTTGAAAAGGGGGGGGGGTCATTCAAATTTTTATTAGGGAAGGGGTTAAATCACATTTATAACTTTAAAAAAATTTTTTTGGTACACTATTTTTTTGCCCCCAAATGAGGCTATGACATGCAATCATCAGATTGCATACACTGATCAATAATTCTTCATAGGAGAGCATTGATCAGTGGTACCGGTGCCCTATTGCCTCAGCCTGGCATGGCTGACTGTTTGGAGCACCGATTGGCCGGCTGGCAGGGAGGAAGGTAAGAAACCTCCCGCCCTCCTCTCAGCTGAACAGGATGCTACCGGGTATGATGCATGCCATTGAGCGCGCATCATACATCGGGAGCCTGCACAGTGGACAGTTAACCCTCTACTGTAAGTCACTGTAACCCTGTGACATTACAGTGCAGGTTTAATATACATATTGATGTCACAGAACAGGGCTAATATACAGTGATGTCACAACAGTGTTATTGTACAGTAAACTATACTGTATGCCGCATATATATATATATCATAGAAAATTAGAAACAGCGGCACTCCAGGTTTGTGAAGAAAGTGGTGTCTTTATTCACTCCAAACGAGTGACGTTTCGGCCGGCTCACCCAGCCATTATCAAGCTTGATAATGGCTGGGTGAGCCGGCCGAAACGTCGCTCGTTTGGAGTGAATAAAGTCACCACTTTCTTCACAAACCTGGAGTGCCGCTGTTTCTTCTTTTCTATATCAAGTTTGGATCTCTGACCCAGATCAACAACCGGAGGCACCCGTGCATACTAACACCAGGAGTGCTGCTTTCCTCTTTACCTATATATATATATATATATATATATATATTTACCTTTTTTTTTCATGTACGTAGTATAGGCCAGCACAGTCAGTGGTATACAGTGACATAATACTGCAGGGCTATATACATCAGCTGTGTGAGGTACCCACTGCCCTGGCTGCTGTGTGTGTATATATATATATATATATATATATATATATATATATATATATATATATAGCCAGGGCAGTGGGTACCTCACACAGCTGATGTATATAGCCCCGCAGTATTATGTCACTGTATACCAATGTCTGTGATGTGTCCTCTGCCCTGTCTGGCCCATACTATGTATATAACATATAAAGTATTAGCTAGCCAGTTGAGAGGACACATCACATACGTTGGTATACTCTGTAAGGCCTTAGGCAGTGGCCGCATGCTAGAGCCACCTCTGGGGCCGGCCCTCCCTGGACTGGCGGCGGCTAGCTGCTTTAGTGTGGAGGCTAAAGGGTTAGTTGCTCTGGGCCCCCAGTAATGACAGGGCCTAGGGCAGCTGCCCCTTTTGCCCCACGTTAGAGTCGGCCCTGGTTACAGTTACTCATAGCTTCTTCTTTTAGTCTATTACATTGGCGGTGTTTGTGTTTTCTTGTCTAGCATTTGATATATATATATATATATATATATAGCACTGGCTTCCATTTTGTTATTTTGATAGATGATTCTCAGATCTCAGTGACTGGAGAGGAGATGAATACGATGTTTTCATGGGTATTTCGCCTCTGCTGTGCTGCGCTCCATCTGTTCCAAACCAGGAAATACATATTGTTCCCTGACTCTTCCTCGAAGACTTGTTGCAGGCATGTGTCATTGGCAGCGGCTTGTCTTTATATAGCTTCCGAGGGCAGAAAGTAACTACTTTTAATTCTATAAAAGTAAAATGAATCACAGATCAGAAAAAAGTTTTAACACGTGGTGGTGGTGGAGGAGCATGTGTTGTGAGCGCAAGAGAATAGTGCTCCAGAGCTGCACGCCACGGAACCGGTCTATATGAGTCTGTACGTTGTTTTTATTCATCTTTTGAGTGTGTGTGTAAATAGAGTTTATCTGCATGTCTTTGTACAATGTGTATACGTGTCTATACCGTGTGTGCGTCTGTAGATTTGTGTATGCATCTGTTGGGTATGTGTATATATGGGGCTCATTTACTATTGCGTCGGCTCCTGCTTCATCGGGTTCTGATTTTTCCCAACTCCAATCCCCCTTCTAATTTACTAATCTGACGCAGAGTTGTGTCACGCAGCTTTTTTTGTGCGCATGACGTCATTTACCAACCCGAGCGTATGTATTGTATTTATGGCGTTGGTATGCTCCTCACCTGAGTCGGCCTGTCTGGTCTGCGCTGTGGTCCCGGAGAAACAGCATTGGAGCTCACAGATCAGCCACAGAAAGACCCGCCGGCCGACACCTTAGGGGCTAAGACGTCTGCTCCCCTGCTCCCAGCAAGGCAGCCTTTGCCACAGCAGCGTCACCAGGTTGTGGGGAGGGGGGGTTCAGGTGGGGGGGGGGGCTGGGGGGGGTCGAGGTAGGTGTCATATTTCAGGGGTGAAGATCTGAGAAATGCCTTTTTGTCTGCCTGGTAGTGTGCTCACTTACCAGGCAGACTTCCCCAGCAGGCACGACGTCACTGATGCCTGCTGGGGGACAACTTCCGCCCTTTGCTCATCTATACAGGGAGTTTCCAGCTGTTTCACCACTACAACTCCCAGCTTGCCCTGACATCTATTGGCTGTCAGGGCATGCTGGGAGTTGTAGTGGTCAAACAACTGGAGGCAAAAACAAAAACTTTATGCAGTCCAAGATGGTTTATATTTGCGTAAAAAATATGGTCATTGCGCAAGGTTTCTGCGGGTAAAAGAAATGTACGTAGTTAATACATTTGTGCATACTAAATATGTCACTCCAAGGCTACACCGAAACCTACACATCTGTAGGAAATGCTCCACCAGAATGTGCGCAAAAAATCAGCTTGCGCAAAATTGTGCGCAAAAATGTAAACACAAAACAGGGGTAAAATCTTTCATACATGTCCCCAATACTGTATATAGTCACATATACACATATTCCCTACAGATACACACATGTATACTGTACAGATACATACACACACTCTACAGATACACACATATACTATACAGATACATATACACAAACACTACAGATACACACATATACTGTATATAGTCACATATACACACACTCTACAGATACACACATATACTATACAGATACATACACACACTCTACAGATACACACATATACTGTACAGACACATATACACAAACACTACAGATACACACATATACTGTATATAGTCACATATACACACACTCTACAGATACACACATATACTATACAGATACATACACACACTCTACAGATACACACATATACTGTACAGACACATACACAAACACTACAGATACACACATACTGTATATAGTCACATATACTCAAACTCTACAGATACACACACATATTGTATATACACATATACTCTACAGATACACACACACGTATACTGTACAGACACATATACACAAACTCTACAGATACACACATATACTCTACAGATACATACACACACTCTACAGATACACACATACTGTATATACACATATACTCTACAGATACACACACACACGTATACTGTACAGTCACATACACAAACTCTACAGATACACACATTTACTATACAGACACATACACACATACAATCTACAGACACACACAAGTACTATACAGACACATACACACATATACTGTACAGATACACACATATACTGTATAGTCACATATACTCTACAGATACACACATATACTCTACAGATACACACATGTACTGTATATAGTCACATATACTCTACAGATACATACACACATATACTGTATAGTCACATACACACATATACTGTACAGGTGTGTATATATCTGTACACTGCATCTCCATATATTTGTGTTTCTGCATAGTCTCTATTTGTTCGTATCTGTACAGCGCGGATATTTTATTGAAATATTTAATTATTCTCTACCAGACCGTAAACCTAGACAGTATCTGGGAACAGCACTGGGGATTGCTTGAAAACAACCTGATATTGATCCTCTAAAACCCAACAGGATTTATGTGTATTTGCTCATTTTTTTATTTATTTCTGGAGCAGCTGTAAAATATAAGATGGAGCCAATAAACAAGCCTCTGCCTTGTATTCCCACCCATCAGTGATGTCATCACACTACACATCTCTAGGCACTAGTGATGTCACCAGAATACACATGATTAGGCAGCTGTGATGTCATCGAATTGTACATTATTAGGAATTAGTAATATCATGTGAAGGCACATTATTAGGACCCTGTGATGTCATCAGAATACACATTATTAGGACCCTTTGATGTCATCAGAATGCACATTATTAGGACTCTGTGATGTCATCAGAATGCACATTATTAGGACCCTGTGATGTCATCACAATACACATTATTAGGACCTTGTTATGTCAACAGAATACACATTATTAGGACCCTGTGATGTCATCAGAATGCACATTATTAGGACCATGTGATGTCATCAGAATACACATTATTAGGACCCTGTGATGTCATTGCAATACACATTATTAGGGCCCTGTGATGTCATCACAATACACATTATTAGGACCTTGTTATGTCAACAGAATACACATTATTAGGACCCTTTGATGTCATTAGAATACCCATTGTTAGGACCCTAAGATGTCATCAGAATGTACATTATGAGGGACCATTGGTGTCACCAGAATGCGCGTAACTATGTAGCTGTGATGTCATCGGAATGCACATAAATAGGCAAGTGATATGTACATTATTAGAACCCTGTGATGTCATCAGAATGTACATTATTAGAACTCTGTGATGTCATCAGAATATACATTATTAGAACCCTGTGATGTCATCTGAATGTACATTATTAGAACCCTGTGATGTCATCAGAATATCCATTATTAAGACCCTGTGATGTCATCAAAATACATATTATTAGGAACCATTGGTGTCACAAGAATGCACATAACTATGTAGCTGTGATGTCATCAGAATCCACATAAGTAGACAAGTGATATGTACAATATTAGGGCCCTGTGATGTCATCAGAATACGCAGTATGGTGCTCCTGTGATGTCATCAGAATGCACTTTATTAGAACCATGTGATGTCATAAGAATACACATTTTAGAACCCTGTGATGTCATCTGAATGCACATTATTAGAAATCTGTGATGTCATCAGAATGTACATTATTAAGACCCTAGGATGTCATCAGAATGCACAATTTTAGAACCCTGGGATGTCATCAGACTACACATTTTTAGGACCCTGTAACACCATCAGACTAACATTATTAGGACCCTGTGATGTCATCAAAATACATATTATTAGGAACCATTGGTGTCACCAGAATGCACATAACTAGGCAGCTGTGATGTCATCAGAATCCACATAAGTAGATATATGTATATATGTACATTATTAGGGCCCTGTGATGTCATCAGAATACGCAGTATGGTGCTCCTGTGATGTCATTAAACTGGTATTCCAGGAAAAAACTTTTTTTTAGATCAACTGGCTCCAGAAAATTAAACAGATTTGTAAATTACTTCTATTCAAAAAAATCTTAATCCTTTCAATAATTATCATCTGCTGAAGTTGAGTTGTTCTTATCTGTCTGGAAACAGTGCTCTCTGCTGACATCTCTGCTTGTCTCGGGAACTGCACAGAGTAGAAGAGGTTCGCTATGGGAATTTGCTTCTACTCTGGACAGCTCCCGAGACACGTGTCATTAGAGAGCACTTAGACAGAAAAGAACAACTCAACTTCAGCAGCTCATAAGTACTGAAAGGATTAAGATTTTTTTGATAGAAGTAATTTACAAATCTGTTTAACTTTCTGGAGCCAGTTGATATATATAAAAAAAGTTTTTTTCCTGGATAACCCCTTAGGCACTTCTAGGGCCTGTGTCCTTCCTTGTCTGGACTAAACCCCATGTGGGTCGTCTACAGTGCGCCATTGCCTTGTCTTCTCCTCTCAGAACTTCAAAACGGGTCCATTATCACCACCTTTGTTTTCCATGGATGTTGTGATATTTATGCATTATCCAAACCCCCGGAGAAATCACAGGAACCCCGTGAGACCGCAGCGTCACTTTTTAATTTCATGTTGAAGCGAAGCCACGAGTAATTTTCTCCTTGTCTCTCCCATTGCCTCCGCCACAATGATTTTCCAGGCTTCAGAGATCAGGATAAAAGGCTATTTTTATTGCATTGCCAGATATAAAAGCCGACACATGAACTGTCAGCGATGCCCTCATCCTCTGCCCCCTCCAAGAATCATTATTGGGTGGCACAAGCTGAAAGTTTTCAAAGGAAGCTTGTCGTATGACACGACTGCAAATAGGATTGTAACCATTTCTAGGCTGTATGTGGGAATACCTCAAATCATACAGCAGTGTTTCCCAACCAGGGTGCCTCCAGCTGTTGCAAAACTACAACTCCCAGCATGCCCGGACAGCCTTCGGCTGTCCGGGCATGCTGGGAGTTGTAGTTTTGCAACAGCTGGAGGCACCCTGGTTGGGTAATACTGCACTACAAAATCAGGGTCCAGTCTGCTAGGCCATTCAGGAGTCTAGGAGAGCTAGGTAGTAGCCTTTGGCTATCCAGGTATGCTGGGAGTTGTAGTTTTCCAACAGTTATATATTGTCACACTTCCGCAGTTCATCTTCACTTAGGCCCCTTTCACACTACACGTATCATCCTGTTATTAGTCCCGGCAAAAAGTCCTGAAAACGGCTGTCAAAAAATCCCATTCATGTCAATGGGATTTTTTTAACATCCTTTTGCATCAGGCTTGTCCGTTTTTACTGTTAGTTATTTTTGCCGGCACAAAAGACGGTGCATGCACTAATTTTTGGTCCGGCCAAAAAAAACGAAAAAAAAAAACGGATGTTAATATTTAACATTAAAGGTGGTATTCCTGGAAAAATTTTTTTTTTAAATATATATACAGTGGTCCCTCAACATACGATGGTAATCCGTTCCAAACAGACCATCGTTTGTTGAAATCATCGCATGTTGAGGGATCCGTACAATGTAATGTATAGGACAGTGGTCTACAACCTGCGGACCTGCTGTCCGGGTATGCTGGGTGCTGTAGTTTTGCAACATCTGGAGGTCCGCAGGTTGAAGACCACTGTTAGAGGAAGTCCCCGCCTCTCCAGACCGTCACCGCTCATCGACGCTGCCCTGGATGTCGCCCTCCATCGCTGTCGCCGCCTCCCCGGGGTGTCCCCGACATTCCGGCAAGGCCTCTGCTTCCCCGACATCCGCGCTCTCCGTCGCCGCCATCATGTCGCTACGCACGCCCCTCCTATTGGATGACGGGACGGCGTGCGCAGCGACGTGATGATGACGATGGAGAGCGCCGACGATGCAGGGGATCCCGAAGAGGACGCGCCGGAGCCCCGAGGACAGGTAAGTGATCGTCAGCGGACCACACGGGGCACCGTAAAATGGCGGTAGCTGAAGCAGTAGAGGGGTGTGAATTTAATTTTGATAATGGGAGTGGTTATCAGGTGATTGGCAGGATTGTACAGTCAGGAAGTGTGGCTATTTTACATTGAGGGGCGTGTCTGCCTAATACAAACCCCCTGACTGTATAATCCCGCCCATCCACTGCCACTCCCATTATAAATATTAAAATCACGCCCATTTGACTATTCCCTGTATTGTCAGACAAACTATTAACCCTCATATCTCAGGAACGGAAGGACGTATTAAGAAACGGTAAAAAGTTGAGTGGTCAGGGCACCCTCAGGTATTTGATGATATTGCAATCTAATTTTTTTGGGGGGTTGGCCATCGGTCCTTTTTAAAAGGATATTCCCATTTGTTTGCCCGAATCTTTCTATAAACTTCAGCAATCTATTACAGTGTATATGGAAATTGTTCAAAACTACAACTCAAGCTCTGTTCTTACTAGCGTCATGGCTCTCATTCTTAAAGGGGAACTCCGGTGGAAACAAGTAGAAAACAAATGTTTTCAAATCAACTGGTGCCTGAAAGTTAAACAGATTTGTAAATGATTTCTATAAAAAAAAAATCCTAATCCTCCCAGTACTTATTAGCTGCTGTATAAAACAGAGACATTTGTGAATTTATTTTCTGTCTGACAACAGTGCTCTCTACTGACACCTCTGTCCGTGTCAGGAACTGTCCAGATTAGAATCCTATCCCCATAAAAAAAAACTCTCCTGCTCTGGACAGTTCCTGACACGGACAGAGGTGTCAGTAGAGAGCACTTCACAAATTTCTCTGTAGTATATCTGTAGTATACAGCAGCTGATAAGTACTGAAAGGGTTAAGATTTTTAAATAGAAGTGATTTACAAATCTGTTTAAAGGGGTACTCCGCCCTTAGACATCTTATCCCCTAGAGGATAGAGGATAAGATGTCAGATCGCGGGGGTCCCGCTGCAGCACCCACCTCAACGGCTTCCGGCAACGCTGGAGGCATCGGATCCCGACCACGCGAGCGGAAGAGCGTGACGTCACGACTCCGCCCCCGTGTGACGTCACGCCCCGTCCCCTCAATGCAAGTCTATGGGAGACTTCCATTGAGGGACGTTGCCGGAAGCCGTTGAGGTGGGTGCTGCAGCCGAGATCCCAGGGGACCCCCGTGATCTGACATCCCCTATCCTTTGGATAGGGGATAAGATGTCTAGGGGTGGAGTACCCCTTTAACTTTCTTGCACCAGTTGATTTGAAAACATTTTTTTCCACTGGAGTTCCCCTTTAAAGGGATAAGCCCTCTATAGATAACTGTTACAGTGTACGGGAAATATGGCAACTTGGAATTGACTAATGGGGCCAATGGACGTCAGTAGATTCCTGTTCTACCAATCGGTGGGACTTATCCTGAGGATATGAAGTAACAAGAGTTCTTAGATTTGTGTAAAGTAAAACAGACACATCCCAGTTATCGTAGACTGGATTTGTGTCCGTATGTTACGTATTTTGTTAGATATTCAGCTCTATGCCATGCCCGTCCTGCTGCTACCCCATCCGCTCCGTTCCAATGTTTTCAGCAGATGTTTTTGTTTGGAGGGGGCTCCAATACTGGAGAGAGAAAAAAAAAAAGACTACAGAAAATAAAGAGCGCTGTTCCTTTAACGGACAGTTTACTGGCAATTTTTACTGCGCCTGGTTTCATTTACAGTGGAGCCAGTCGTACTGTGTAAGAGCCGCTCGCATGCTGAAATTAGTCCCGAGCTCGCTTCTGTGGCCATGCCAAATTTCATGTTTGTGTTTTATTCAGAATTCTTTTCACGGCCAGTCAGCTCCGTCCAGGCGCACATACGCGCTGTTGTACCCCACGATGAAAATAAGCAAGGCTCGCGTTTTCTTTGGCATATAAATTGGCCACAGAAATAAAAAAAAATTGCGGTGTATGAAATAAAAAACATTGTTTTTTTATTATTTAAAAAAAAAAAAAAAAGCGGGTATTTTAACCAATAACAGATGTAGGAAGCGGGCCTGCGCATGTCAGCATCCCAAAGTTTTAATTAAAAAATAATTATGGCTTAATGGGTCGCCTGCTACAATGTAGATGAATGGGGGCGACAGTATGTGAGCATTACTTCATTTTTTTTAGTTTTAAATGGAAGCATTTTTTTTCTTCTCTTCTTGGCTGACTGAACAGATAAAATTAAAAGAAGATGCAGATCGATTGGGAGGGATGTGGCGGCTTAGGGGAGACTGAATGGCTGTATTTATTTATTTTTGCAATCTATGACTATGGCGAGTGTAGAACCACAAGGCCCTTGTTATGTAGATGCAACAGATAGCGCAGCCTGGATCTGGAAGGAAATTTATCTTGCTTTTGATACACATACACACATAGCACACACACATATACACCCACACATAGCACACACACATACATAGCACACACAACTACACACAGACCCACACACATAGCACACACACATACACACCCACACATAGCACACACACACATACATAGCACACACAACTACACACAGACCCACACATAGCACACACACATACACACCCACACATAGCACACACACATACATAGCACGCACAACTACACACAGACCCACACATAGCACACACACACATACATAGCACACACAACTACACACAGACCCACACATAGCACACACACATACACACCCACACATAGCACACACACATACATAGCACGCACAACTACACACAGACCCACACATAGCACACACACATACACACCCACACATAGCACACACACATACATAGCACACACAACTACACACAGACCCACACACATAGCACACACACATACACACCCACACATAGCACACACACATACATAGCACACACAACTACACACAGACCCACACACATAGCACACACACATACACACCCACACATAGCACACACACATACATAGCACACACAACTACACACAGACCCACACACATAGCACACACACATACACACCCACACATAGCACACACACATACATAGCACACACAACTACACACAGACCCACACACATAGCACACACACATACACACCCACACATAGCACACACACATACATAGCACACACAACTACACACAGACCCACACACATAGCACACACACATACACACCCACACATAGCACACACACATACATAGCACACACAACTACATACAGACCCACACACATAGCACACACACATACACACCCACACATAGCACACACACATACATAGCACACACAACTACACACAGACCCACACACATAGCACACACACATACACACCCACACATAGCACACACACATACATAGCACACACAACTACACACAGACACACACACATAGCACACACACATACACACCCACACATAGCACACACACATACATAGCACACACAACTACACACAGACCCACACATAGCACACACACATACACACCCACACATAGCACACACACATACATAGCACACACAACTACACACAGACCCACACACATAGCACACACACATACACACCCACACATAGCACACACACATACATAGCACACACAACTACACACAGACCCACACACATAGCACACACACATACACACCCACACATAGCACACACACATACATAGCACGCACAACTACACACAGACCCACACACATAGCACACACACATACACACCCACACATAGCACACACACATACATAGCACGCACAACTACACACAGACCCACACACATAGCACACACACATACACACCCACACATAGCACACACACATACATAGCACACACAACTACACACAGACCCACACACATAGCACACACACATACACACCCACACATAGCACACACACATACATAGCACACACAACTACACACAGACCCACACACATAGCACACACACATACACACCCACACATAGCACACACACATACATAGCACGCACAACTACACACAGACCCACACACATAGCACACACACATACACACCCACACATAGCACACACACATACATAGCACACACAACTACACACAGACCCACACACATAGCACACACACATACACACCCACACATAGCACACACACATACATAGCACACACAACTACACACAGACCCACACACATAGCACACACACATACACACCCACACATAGCACACACACATACATAGCACGCACAACTACACACAGACACACACACATAGCACACACACATACACACCCACACATAGCACACACACATACATAGCACACACAACTACACACAGACCCACACACATAGCACACACACATACACACCCACACATAGCACACACACATACATAGCACACACAACTACACACAGACCCACACATAGCACACACACATACACACCCACACATAGCACACACACATACATAGCACACACAACTACACACAGACCCACACACATAGCACACACACATACACACCCACACATAGCACACACACACATACATAGCACACACAACTACACACAGACACACACACATAGCACACACACATACACACCCACACATAGCACACACACATACATAGCACACACAACTACACACAGACCCACACACATAGCACACACACATACACACCCACACATAGCACACACACATACATAGCACACACAACTACACACAGACCCACACACATAGCACACACACATACACACCCACACATAGCACACACACATACATAGCACACACAACTACACACAGACCCACACACATAGCACACACACACATACACACCCACACATAGCACACACACATACATAGCACGCACAACTACACACATACACACCCACACATAGCACACACACATACATAGCACACACAACTACACACAGACCCACACACATAGCACACACACATACACACCCACACATAGCACACACATACATAGCACGCACAACTACATACAGACCCACACACATAGCACACACACATACACACCCACACATAGCACACACACATACATAGCACACACAACTACACACAGACCCACACATAGCACACACACATACACACCCACACATAGCACACACACATACATAGCACACACAACTACACACATACACACCCACACATAGCACACACACATACATAGCACACACAACTACACACAGACACACACACATAGCACACACACATACACACCCACACATAGCACACACACACATACATAGCACACACAACTACACACAGACACACACACATAGCACACACACATACACACCCACACATAGCACACACACATACATAGCACACACAACTACACACAGACCCACACACATAGCACACACACATACACACCCACACATAGCACACACACATACATAGCACACACAACTACACACAGACCCACACACATAGCACACACACATACACACCCACACATAGCACACACACATACATAGCACACACAACTACACACAGACCCACACACATAGCACACACACACATACACACCCACACATAGCACACACACATACATAGCACGCACAACTACACACATACACACCCACACATAGCACACACACATACATAGCACACACAACTACACACAGACCCACACACATAGCACACACACATACACACCCACACATAGCACACACATACATAGCACGCACAACTACACACAGACCCACACACATAGCACACACACACATACACACCCACACATAGCACACACACATACATAGCACGCACAACTACACACATACACACCCACACATAGCACACACACATACATAGCACACACAACTACACACAGACCCACACACATAGCACACACACATACACACCCACACATAGCACACACATACATAGCACGCACAACTACACACAGACCCACACACATAGCACACACACATACACACCCACACATAGCACACACACATACATAGCACGCACAACTACACACAGACCCACACACATAGCACACATACACACACCTCACATATCCCCACATACACACACATATAGCCACACACATAGCACACACACCCACACACATAGCACACACACAAGTACATATACACACATGCACGCACGCATACATACACACACACACACATACACACACACACATAGCACACACACATATACACATACACGCACACACACACATACACACACACAGACCACACATACACACACTTCACATATCCCCTACATACACATACACACACACATATAGCCACACACACATAGCACAGACAAATACACATACACACACACACACAAACACATACACACACACACATAGCACATACACACAAACATACACACATACTCACACACACATACAAACTCACACACACATAGCACACACATACACATACACACACACAGACAACACATACACATAGCACACACACACCTCACATACCCCCCTCCCCATACATACACATATCATAAGATCGCTTTGACACAATGACCAATAGAAGTGATAAAAAAAAAAGTTGAGAACCAAGTCACTAAACTACTGTAATACATAAACAATCTATTTATATCATATATATATATAAATAAATAAAAATATGTATATGTACCTATACAGTAAAGACCATCTCTTTTGTCCAGACCAGATTTCCTGTTTAATTTTCAGTTCCACCACAGACTATGCATATTGGTCATCTAGAAGGCTGTATTTTGTGTTTTATTTATTGTTTACAATATATTTATTATTATTTTAGAGTATTTTAT
This sequence comes from Hyla sarda, assembly GCF_029499605.1. Lineage (NCBI taxonomy): Eukaryota > Metazoa > Chordata > Amphibia > Anura > Hylidae > Hyla > Hyla sarda. The sequence continues at coordinate 19,961,253 of NC_079199.1, forward strand.
TATTATTTTAGAGTATTATTTATGTATTATAATATATTTATTTCATACTTTATATTATCAAGGACACAGGGTATACAGAATAATTTTGTATAGGTTGGGGGGGGGGGGGGGGTCACTGATATCTTGCAGCCTGACCTTTCTCAGTTCCGTCAGGGCATGATGGGAGGTGTACCAGCTAGGGACCCACACGTTTGGGTAATACAGCCTTAGAGCCAGAACCGCAGTGCGAACGCCCTGTGTGAACCTGGCGTAACACTTTTGGAATTATTGGAATCTACTAACCCAGGGAATGCAGAGTTAAATCAAGTCTCGTTTAACCGTGGCGCCGAACCGCGCAGCCATACTCCCTTTTCTGAAGGATATTTGGGAGAGATTCAGATTTGGGCATCAGAGAGGAATGTTTGGCTGAGGCTATATTTGCCGTTGGCACGCTCGCCTTTGCCTCCCTCTGGATCAATCTGCTTGATAACAACATATTATATTCTAGATTTAGTCAACAGATTGAACCTTATTGATAGAGAGTCTTCCGCTCGTGAACTAAGCTGCAGAGGGGGACAGTGCCAAAAATGTTCAAGCTCATACCAAATTCTGTATGATAGGATTGTTTTCTGATGAACAGCACAAACCCTGTATCTGCCAATGCGATTTTGATATCAACATGGAAGGACGCGGCTATCGATACGTAAACCCATCTCCATTCTGGGCGACGACCGCTAGTGGTCGGCCCGTTGTAAATCTGCACTATTACACCTTCACTCTATTTCATTATTGCATCATGAATCAGGAGGCTCAGGATGAACAGAGCTATAAGACCTAACTAAGCTGTTTATATAAAAATATTTAAAAAAATATATAATAAAAAAAAAACAATATATATATATATATATATATATATATATATATATATATAAAACCTAGGATAATTTCATTTGTGTCGTTGATTCCTATTACTATGATCACTGTGTTCACACGTTCAGGTTTTTTGGTTGCAATTATTAAACAAATCATCATAAATGGAGGATACCTCATATCCATTCCTGTTTTCAATCGTTGTCATTAAAAACCTGAGCGTGTAAACACAGCCGTCAAATCGTGGAGGACTATGCTCATCCAGAGCTTCCTGCTACCTATAACACTTAGAGCAGCGGTCTCCAAACTGTGAACCTCCATCTGTTGCCAAACTAGAACTCCCAGAATGCCCGGACAGCCGTTGGCTGTCCGGGCATTCTGGGAGTTGTAGTTTGGCAACAGCTGGAGGTCCACAGTTTGGAGACCGCTGACTTAAACTTTGTATATTCGGCACATGATCAACTTCATCGGCCATTGACTTAGAATGGGGTCTATTGGGTTCCACTGGGTAGACCGCCGCATTGATGTGAACATAGCCTTACATGCTTTAAATGCAGTCAATCGCTTCTATTTGCATGTTTTATCCCTTCTCATATTTTCATCCCTGCAAGAAAACTACAACTCCCAGCATGCGCTGTCACTTGTAGCTGTGTTTTCACGACAGGTGAAGAGCCATAAGAGAAACAAGGCTGATTTTGCACTTCCATGTGGGGATATAATACCGTCTGCAGGATAAATCCACGCGGCTGATTGTGTGTGTGTGTTGTACCGCAATATGTTATACTCGGAACAGTACAGCTGGAATTGTGCAGCTAGCCAGATATCAAAAGGGCTCTTGTATTCCCTTGTTGTATCTGCCAAAACCGATAGCAGTTACTGTGTATCTGTTGCCTATTTTTAATGTAGCAAATCATGTTTCTCACTTGGCACACACAATCTCCCGCTTTCTCCTTCCTCCCTCCCTTTCTTTTTTTTTTTTTTCATCCCTTCTCACCCTAGCGAGCTTGGGATAAATCCCCACAAAAAAAATATTATAAGCACGAGGCTAGATCTGTACGAATGTCTTATTCACTTGTTGCAGTGAAATGGATTTTTGTAATATAAAAATGTATGCATTGGTCGCCAATTGATTTCAAGAGGGGATGAAGAGGAGCACTAGGAAGTAGGAGGAAAGGAAGAGGAGGAAAGAGCTAGGGAGAGGAGGAGATGAAGAGGAGGAAAGAGCTAGGAAGAGGAGGAAAGAGCTAGGGAGAGGAGGAGAGGAAGAAAGAGCTATGAAGAGGGGGAGAGGAAGAGGAGGAAAGAGACTAGGAAGAGGAGGAGAGGAAGAAAGAGCTATGAAGGGGAGGAGAGGAAGAGGAGGAAAGAGCTAGGGAGTAGGAGGAGAGGAAGAGGAGAAAAGAGCTAGGAAAAGTAGGAGATGAAGAGGAGAAAAGAGCTAGGGAGTAGGAGGAGAGGAAGAGGAGGAAAGAGCTAGGAAAAGGAGGAAATGAAGAGGAGAAAAGAGCTAGGGAGTAGGAGGAGAGGAAGAGGGGGAAAGAGCTAGGAAAAGGAGGAGATGAAGAGGAGAAAAGAGCTAGGAAGAGGCAGAGAGGACGAAAGAGCTATAAAGAGGAGGAGAGGAAGAGAAGGAAAGAGCTAGGGAGTAGGAGAAGAGGAAGAGGAGGAAATGTAGAGGAGGAAAGAGCTAGGAAGTAGGAGGAGAGGAAGAGGAGGGAAGAGCTGGGATGTAGGAGGAGCAGAAAAGGAGGAAAGAGCTGGGATGTAGGAGGAGAGGAAGAGGAGGAAAAAGCTAGGATGTAGGAGGAGGGGAAGAGGAGGAAAGAGCTATGAAGAGGAGAGAAAGAGGAGGAAATGTAGAGGAGGAAAGAGCTGGGATGTAGGAGGAAATGTAGAGAAGCAAAGAGCTTGGATGTAGGAGGAAATGTAGAGGAGGAAAGAGCTGGGATGTAGGAGGAGAGGAGGAAAAAGCTAGGAAGTAGGATGAGGGGAAGAGGAGGAAAGGGGTAGGAAAAGGAGGAGAGAAAGAGGTGGAAAGAGCTAGGAAGTAGGAGAGGAAGAGGAGGAAAGCTAGGAATTGGGAGGAGAGAAGGAGGCAAAAAGAGCTAAAAAGTAGGAGGAGAGAAGGAAGAGGAAAGAGCTAGGAAGTAGGAGGATAGGAAGAGGAGGAAAGAGCAGGGGTTATGAATTTCTGTTATGCATAGGTGACTAAATGATAGCATCATAAGGGAACCGGTCATAAAAAAAAATTCAGTGAATCTGTGGATAGCATGTTATACCGCTGGGAAAAGGTTCAGCATAACTGGCGCTCTAGGTCGCTTGGAAATGCGCCTTCTTCCAAAATGGTAGCAGTACACAGCGATAGGACAAGAACAGTTCTAAATACAGTTGGATTTTGATTTTCGAGCACAAATGTGCTTAATCATTTACACAAGCTCTGCTTACGGTAATGTAATATATGGCGCAAACAGTAGCCTTGAGCTGGGATGAAATGTCATTATATACTCAAATTAATCTTAGCTATATTCAATTATAGAGCCGTTCATTAAATTAGACCTGACACCCGCCAGTTCATAACTCTGTGTACACCGTGCTGTATTCTATGGTTCGGCTTGGAATTTTCTGACTTTTGTTGCTTGGTCTCCTACTAAATCATTTTACTAATTGAGAGGAGATCTGAGAAATAAAAATGTGGAATCTTTGGGAGTTACAGTCCCGCAGGTAAGGAGGTATTGGAAATTAAGTTATTTAAAAATGTACTCATTTTGCCTTCTGGTCTATAGACGGTGGGTCATTAGAATGGTCTCCTGGTCTTTAGACAGTGGGCCATTAGGATGGTCTCCTGGTCTATAGACGGTGGGTCATTAGGATGGTCTCCTGGTCTATAGACGGTGGGTCATTAGGATGGTCTCCTGGTCTATAGACGGTGGGTCATTAGGATGGTCTCCTGGTCTTTAGACGATGGGTCATTAGGATGATCTCCTGGTCTATAGACGGTGGGTCATTAGGATGGTCTCCTGGTCTCTAGACGGTGGGTCATAAGGATGGTCTCCTGGTCTATGGACGGTGGGTCATTAGGATGGTCTCCTCGTCTACAGACGGTGGGTCAATAGGATGATCTTCTGGTCTATAGACGGTGGATCATTAGGATGATCTCCTGGTCTATAGACAGTGGGTCATTAGGATGGTCTCCTGGTCTATAGACGGTGGGTCATTAGGATGGTCTCCTGGTCTATAGACGGTGGGACATTAGGATGATCTCCTGGTCTATAGACGGTGGGTCATTAGGATGGTCTCCTGGTCTCTAGACGGTGGGTCATAAGGATGGTCTCCTGGTCTATGGACGTTGGGTCATTAGGATGGTCTCCTGGTATATAGACGGTGAGTCTATAGGATGGTCTCCTGGTCTATAGACGGTGGTTCATTAGGATGGTCTCCTGGTCTATAGACGGTGGGTCATTAGGATGGTCTCCTGGTCTATAGACGGTGGGTCATTAGGATGGTCTCCTGGTCTATAGACGGTGGGTCATTAGGATGGTCTCCTGGTCTATGGATGGTGGGTCATTAGGATGGTCTCCTGGTCTATAGACGGTGGGTCATTAGGATGGTCTCCTGGTCTATGGACAGTGGGTCATTAGGATGGTCAGCTTAGGCCCCGAGCAAACAATGGATTTTTACATTGAGAAAATTCCATTGCCTATGCATGCCATAAATCAAAGGGTATACATTTTCACTTACAGTATATGTTTTGGCTTTTGGTCACCTTTTCAAATCCTCCTTGGAGAAACCTGCACTATATGAACTATGTCTTGGATTACCATTGAAAATATTGAGGAGCCATCTGGATTTTGGAGCAGACTACATGCAGATTCTGTGCCAAAATTGCATATCTTGATGGCATTGGCTGGTGGGACTCGATTGAATAGGATCATCAAAAAATTATCATCTAAAAGTTTAACCGTATGATTATTTTTATGACTTCCAAAGAAGCCCCAGGAAGGGTTCAGTATCCAAATAGGCAAAGAGGCTGAGGATTTTGGTGATGATCATTTTCTTGGTATAAGAGCAACTGATTGTAGTCATTATTGGTCCTGGGGTTTATGACTCATTAATAAATTCCCTTTGGCAGGTACATCTAAGGGTGGGTATATATGAGAGGGTCTCTCACCAGTCTTAATGGTCTTTGTTAGGGATAAGTAAATTGATTTGGTATGAAATGGATTCGTTTACAAGTTTCCTAAAAAAATTCTGATTAATTTTGAGCAAATCATTCAAAATGGCAGCTTTCAGAAGGGGGAGGGGTTAGGTTAGTGTTAGGAGCCCTTACCCTACTAAAAGTAACCTTAAATGGGCACTGTCATTAAAAGAAATTTTTGCTATTGCACTCCTTATGGTAAATAAAAAAATCTTTCTAATGTACTTTGTTTAAAAAAAATGTTTTGTGTTTAAAAAAAGCTGCCATTAGTTGTCTCCCTACTTGTCAAGAGCACATCCTCCCCCCCCCCCCCCCACCCCCATCTCTTGCACAGACTTTGTACGCCTGCTGGCCTGGCAGAAGTCCAAAATCAGAAAATGCAGTCTGGATTACTGGGGGTGTCTGTGTGTATACAGCTTTAGCCAATCATAGCTCATCTCACACTGAACTGCTCTGGGCTGTGTGTAGCAGAGTGAGGGAGGAAATTCTCCCCTGTATGGCTTCAGATGATGTCACGCCTGCTGGGGAACGCCCCTTCCCAGTCTGTGAACCTGACTGAGACCGAGCAGAAAATACAGAACAATATCAAGGTAGAAAACTAACAAATAATAAAAATAAAGGTCGGGGGTGGTTTATCATGATGGGGGCAGTGACCTGGGGGGATTATAACATTTAACAAGATCATGACATGTTTTCTTTAACCTTTATCTCAGAGTAAGGGTGATGCTGTGTTGGTGTTAAAGAGCTTGGACGGAGTTGGATTCCGTCCTAGAAGATCTCAGAGTGTCCGACATGACATTTCAGGGCAATCGAGACACTTTCAAATCTGAATCAAACCTGTAAATTCCGTTTCAGCAGAATCCCATCACTTTCCATAGGATTCTGTTGCACTGTAAACACGGCGGGATTTCCCGATTCTGGCCTCCGCCGAAAGAATTGACAAGTCAATTCTTCAATCAGAATCCGCTCAGAAATACATCGGAGAGATCGCATTTTCGAGCAGTTCTAGCGCCAGCTGAACACGCTAATTGGGAATTGTCCACCCAAGTTTTCCGGGCGGACATTCTACAGATATTCCACCGTGTGAACGAGGCCTTATAGACTCCCTATAGAGGATGCTTTAGACTCTGTATACACCGATGCTTTAGTGTGAGCTCCGGGAACACTTCCCCTATTCTGAATCAAATGACAGCCATTTTTTTTTTTTTGTTTTGTTTTAAAGCCCTGGACAACCCCTTTAAGACACATCGGAAAGACATAGCATTTGCTCACTGGTTTATGGAAATTCCCCGGTATTGTTTTGTTCTTATGCTAATAGCCCTTTGCCTGGGCCATTTGGACTAATTACATTTTGATTAGCAAAACTCTCCGACTTTCCGAGTAAATGGCTCTGCAAATGCGCAAATGTATGCTGGTAATATGATAAAATTGGGTTGCCGCTGACATTTGAAGTGGACTCTTATATCATATTTTCTGGGTTGCGTCGGGAGATTAAGCGCAGATTCCCCTATCCGCGGAGCTTTATTGAGGTCTACAAATGATCATTTATCGGCCTGTGGCCGCCGCGTTCTGTCGCTCTCCAGTTCTGTCAGGAGCAGATATTTTCTTCCTCAGTCTCCGAATGTTTCCTGTGAATGTTCTGACATTTATTGTCTCGACACAACATTTTTATTTATACAGCGCAAGATTATTTTATGCGGCCCAGGAAGCAATATTGCGTGCAATGTCACTGTTTGCAAGGGCTTTACGAAAAACTACAGTGGCGTTCTATTATAAGGGGGCATGATATGTTTGCGGAGGGGGAAGGGGAGGGGAGGGAGCGATTTTTATGAACCAATGTCAATCAATTAGATATTTCAAGATATGAAGCATATCTCCCGGTGATGGTGTATCTAAGCTGGTTAGGTTGATACTTCTTTCATGCGTCCTTTTATTGAATTTCTTTTTACTTTTGTGCTTGTCTATGACAGGAATTTTAAAGCCGTCAGGGTTTTATAGCCTCTCGTGTTACATGACCTATCATATCGCATCCTACAAATCAATGTTTTCCCAACCAGTCTGTCTCCAGCTGTTGCAAAACTACAACTCCCAGCATGGGAATATACTCATATATAGGGTTATTAAAAATAACTCTAGAACACAATTAGAATTTTAGAAGACAGTCTAGAACAGTGTTTCCCAACCAGGCTGCCTCCAGCTGTTGCAAAACTACAACTCCCAGCATACCCGGACAGCCAAAGGCTGTCCGGGCATGCTGGGAGTTGTAGTTTTGCATCAGCTGGAGGCGCACTGGTTGGTGTAGAGTACCACCACACTCTTCTGTCCTTCATGAAAAACCTATACCTGATGTTTACTTTTTATTTTATTTTATATTAGAGTCAATGTGAGACATTATGGGGGAGATTTATCAAAACCTGTCCAGAGGAAAAGTTGCCTAGTTGCCCATAGCAACCAATCAGATCGCTTCTTTCATTTTAACAAGGCCTCTGCAAAATGAAAGAAGCGATCTGATTGGTTGCTATGGGCAACTGGGCAACTTTTCCTCTGGACAGGTTTTGATAAATCTCCCCCATAGAAACGTAAAGCCTTTTGTTTCCATACGTTTAATGTATACATTTTTTTGTTTTATGGAATAGCGTAGTGCACCATGCTATTCTGTCCCCCATGAAAACCTTTACCTGATGTTTACATATGTTTTTATGTTAAAAACATAAAGAAACATAGAGCTCTACATTTAACGTCTTCGCAAAAACCAAATTATGTGCGCGAAAAAATAGCATGTATGTCTATGTTCATCACGTGTACGTAAAGTGCCAGGAAGTTAAACAGATTTGTGAATTTCTTCTATAAAAAAAAATCTTTATTCTTCCAGTACTTTTTAGCAGCTGTATGCTACAGAGGAAATTCTAGGAAATTCTTTTTGAATTTCTATTCTGTCTTGTCCACAGTGCTCTCTGCTGACACCCGATGCCCATATCAGGAACTGTCCAGAGCAGGAGAAAATCCCCATTGCAAACCTATGCTACTCTGGATAGTTCCTGACACGGAAATTCTTTGCTTTTTGAATTTCTTTTTTGTCTTGTCCACAGTGCTGTCTGCTGACACCTCTGTCCGTGTCAGGAACTATCCAGAGTAGCGTAGGTTTGCAATGGGGATTTTCTCCTGCTCTGGACAGTTCCTGATACGGGCATCAGGTGTCAGCAGAGAGCACTGTGGACAAGACAAAAAAGAAATTCCGAAATCAAAGAATTTCCTCTGTAGCATACAGCTGCTAATAAGTACTGGAAGGATAAAGATTTTTTAATAGAAGTCATTTACAAATTTATTTAACTTTCTGGCACCAGTTCATAAAAAAAAAAAAAAAAAAAAAAGTTTTCCACTGGAGTACCCCTTTAAAGACATGAAATAAGCCCAACCTTAATGTCATGAAAAAAAAAACTGATTCTCATATGTCTTAGAATCATATCAAAAGTTCTGTGACCCCGGCCAATCACTAGAACGCGTGAAATGCCTGTCACATGACCTGGATGGACTCATAATGTAAGTTTATGGGGCCCTCCTGGTCTCACAGACACAGAACAGTGAGAGGAGCGCACAACAGCATCGTCCCAGGTCATTCTCGTGATCAATCGGGGTCTGAAAACTTAGACCCTGACCAATAAAAACGTTTGCCATTCCCTCCCATGCGTTTTCTGTTCTTCATTTAGGGTAAAAAAGGGGGGGGGGGGGGGGGATGGAACCATTTTACTTTTCACTTCACAAAGAATTAGGGATTAGTTTATTATTTATTATTGTTTAAAAAAAATCAGGTGATTTTACTTTTTGTCTTGAAAGTATTGCTAAATGTAAAACGAAGACTTTTTATTTCTCGCAAATAATTTTGAGGCGGTAGTCACCAGACCACAGTCACAAGCAGTAAACGAGGAGCCATTTTCTTTTGGCGTCCTTTTCTGGTTATGTGAGCGCGTGTGTTGTAAGATGGTTTTCTTTTCTGGCTGTGTTGTTTCCTCGCGGTGACGTAGATTGAGGTTACTTTCATGTGTCTGCTCAGGTGAATTTCGCTGTAATACTTCTGTATAACAGGTTGTGGCTACGATACACAGCGTTGTGCTGGAAAGAGTCGCAGAAATCTCATACACGTGTACGTGACATGATAGGTAGGCCTCACCTAATGGAGGCAGATAGGGAAGATGTTGCCCATAGCAACACATTGTACTTCCACTTTCGTTTTTTACACTGATGATTGCAACAGTAGGGATCTGATTGGCTGATTTTTCCAGCCTATTAGATACCAGCATGTTAGAGTGTGAATGGAAGAGCCAAATTGGTTACTATGGACAACCAAAGCTTCTTTCTCTCTTTCAAAATAACATTATAGCTTTGCATGTAATGTGAGATTCGGACACCCCATTTATGAGTAAATGAGCAACAATCCCACTCCGATGTATGTAATGGGTAGGAAAAATTTTTAATTGGTGAGACCTTCCCCCCATCGTTCACTAGTATGGAGAAACTTTGTTTTCACTGTAGTTCATTCCTGTTTCGGTGGCACCGATACTTGACTACTCTTCTGGTCAAACTCCTACTTGCTTCTGTTTTGTAGCTTGGAATGGACTTGGGTCCCCTATGGGGGTCTAATATCTGGGACTGGTGGATAGATGATAACTGTTTTTATATGAAATACCCCCTTTAAAGGGGTACTCCGGTGGAATTTTTTTTTTTTAAATCAAATGGTGCAGAAAGTTAAACAGATTTGTAAATGACTTCTTTAAAGAAAAACTTTACCCTTCCAGAACTTTTTAGCAGCTGTATGCTACAGAGTCTTTTTTTTATTTTATTTCTTTTTTGTCTTGTCCACAGTGCTCTCTGCTGACACCTCTGTCCGTGTCAGGAACTGTCCAGACCAGCATAGGTTTGCAATGGGGATTTTCTCCTGCTCTGCGCAGTTCCTGATACGGGCATCAGGTGTCAGCAGAGAGCACTGTGGACAAGACAAAAAGAATTTCCTCTGTAGCATACAGCTGCTAAAAAGTACTGGAAGGGTAAAGATTTTTTAATAGAAGTCATTTACAAATCTTTTTAGCTTTCTGGGACCAGTTGATTTAAAAAAAAAAAAAAAAAATGTTTCCACCGAAGTACCCCTTTAACACAAAATTTTTGGGGTTAAATTAAAGGGTTCAAAATGATCATAATCTGAATACTAGTTCCAGGACTTTTTTTTGTCTAAATTGATGTGATGCCAGACGACTTCCGATATTATGTGCTACTAGATGTCCCCCAGACTAAAACTGAAGAGCTTGATCACTTTGTGACCCCCTTTAAAGGGTTAAACAAACATGAAAATCTCATTATTAGTTCCATTACTTTTCCTTCTAAATTTATGTTAGGCCAGATGATTCCCAAAAATATTAGTACCTAGGTCTCCAAACTGTGGATGTTCAGCCGTTGCAAAACTACTACAACTCCCAGCCTGCCCGGACAGCCGTTGGGAGTTGTAGTTTTAGTTCTTGTAGTTGTAGTTCTTTAAACTGTAGGTCCACAATAGAACACTGGACTAGTAGATGTCATTTGCCCCCAGGCCCTAACATAGAAGCCATATTTATTTTCCAATTTCTATAATATTTATGCATTTTAAAGGGGTACTCCGGTGAAAAACTTTTTTTTTTTTTTTTTTTTAAATCAACTGGTGCCAGAAAGTTAAACAGATTTGTAAATTACTTCTATTAAAAAATCTTAATCCTTCCTGTACTTATTAGCTGCCTAATACTACAGTGGAAATTCTTTTCCATTTGAAACACAGAGCTCTCTGCTGACATCATGAGCACAGCGCTCTCTGCTGACATCTCTGTCCATTTTAGGAACTGTCCAGAGTAAAAGGAAATCCCCATAGCAAACATATGCTGCTCTGGACAGTTCCTAAAATGGACAGAGATGTCAGCAGAGAGCACTGTGCTCATGATGTCAGCAGAGAGCTCTGTGTTTCAAAAAGAAAAGAGTTTCCGCTGTAGTATTCAGCAGCTAATAAGTACAGGAAGGATTAAGATTTTTTAATTGAAGTCCTTTACAAATCTGTTTAACTTTCTGGCACCAGTTGATTTAAAAAAAAAAAAAAAGCTTTTCACCGGAGTACCCCTTTAAATATTTAACCTTATGAAAACCTGATAACTAGTTATATTTATTTTCCTAGGCACGGTGACTTCTGATAATATCGACTAGTAGAGGTTGCCTCCCCCCAGACTCAAACCACTTTGTGGCCCCTAATACAAAAATATTGGTATTACAGGGTTAAAGGTCATGCAAATCTGATTACTAGTTCCTTAACTTTTCCTCACTAAATTAAAGGGGCATTCCAGGAAAAAACTTTTTTTTTTTTTTTTTTATATCAACTGGCTCCAGAAAGTTAAACAGATTTGTAAATTACTTCTATTAAAAAATCTTAATCCTTACAATAATTATCGGCTGCTGAAGTTGAGTTGTTCTTTTCTGTCTGGCAACAGTGCTCTCTGCTGACATCTCTGCTTGTCTCGGGAACTGCACAGAGTAGAAGAGGTTTGCTATGGGGATTTGCTTCTAAACTGGGCGGTTCCCGAGACAGGTGTCATCGGAGAGCACTTAGACAGAAAAGAACAACTCAACTTCAGCAGCTCATAAGTACTGAAAGGATTAAGATTTTTTTAATAGAAGTCATTTACAAATCTGTTTAACTTTCTGGAGTCAGTTGATATATATATATATATATATATATATATATATATATATAAAAGGAAGATCAGAGCAGCACTCCAATAACGTGAAAAAAGTGAATTTTATTCCATCAAAGCAATGTGCAAAACAGCAGCGACGTTTCAATCCTCTCCAGGATCTTTTTCAAGCTATATAAAAAAGTTTTTTCCCGAATAACCCCTTTAATGTTAGGCCTGGTAATTTCTCAAAATATGGGCTTACTACACAGGCCTCCAACTGTTGCGAAACTACCACTCCCAGCATGTTCGGACAGCCAACGGCTGTCCGAACATGCTGGGAGTGGTAGTTTCGCAACATCTGAAGGTCCACAGTTTAGAGACCACTCGTAGATGTCACTTGCCCTCAGACCCGAACAACAGAACCATATTCTCTTTTTGACCTCTTTAATATAGATATTTTAATATTAAATATTCAACCTTATGAAAATCTGATTACTAGTTACACTGCTTTTGCCCTTCCGCCTGAATTAATTCGGCGCCGAGCGACTGGAGATAATACGGGCTAGTAGATGTCACGTGCCCCCCAGACCCAAACGGAGGAAGCCGGATCACGTCGCGACCTCCATTTAATGGGTAAGGAGCGAGGTGAGGTAGGATTTCATTTGGAGTAATGATGTGACCCGTCGTCATTGCCCTCCTAAGTACGTGTAAGCAGATAGTGCCCGGCCCGCGCCATTCATTTTATTGACAGCAATCATGATCCGAAGGCTGTTGAAACTTCCCCTCTAATTGAACTGGGAAAGGTAAACCAGTTTCAGGGCTCTGCACACTGTAATTGCAATAATTTAATTTAGCTATTTAACCTGTAATTCAGTGGTATTTATTAAAGTGCATGGGAGAAAATGAGGCCATTAGGAGCCAGAGATGAATACATTGAATTGAAAATGAACACTTCTCGCTGCTAGTTGACCTTCGTTTTGTCGCGGTTTTTATTAGGCTGGTCATGGTAATTACTGGGATGTGAATCATAGGGAAAAGTGAATAATTCCGTAATGAATGATTTTTATTATTTAGCTCCGGTTTCCCAAAGACTCTGGTGGGAGTACGGGCAGCCGGATGGTGTTTATATTTTGGGATGGAGGAAAAATGGCTTGTGGGTATTTCCCGGAAACGATCGAGAATGGCGCGTCTGTAGGAGAGTCGCCAGATTTGTAAAAGGGGGGGGGGGGGGGCATTATAGCATTGGGTTGTAAAGTGTGAACGCAGACGGATGGACGGACTGGTAGATGTATAGATGAGACATGGAAAGAACTATATAGGCAGGTGGGAGAAATGGTACATAGGGAGAGACGTATAGATGAGAGGGATGAGTAGGTGTAGATGTGATAGATATAAAATGGATCGATAGACAGAAGATAGAAAATAGATATATGGGAATGAGATAAATAGATATATATGAGATAGATACTGTATATAGATATGAGATAGATAGATAGATATGAGATAGATACTGTATATAGATATGAGATAGATAGATAGATATGAGATAGATATGAGCTAGATAGATATGAGATAGATACTGTATATAGATAGATATGAGATAGATAGATATGAGATAGATAGATAGATAGATGGATATGAGATAGAGAGATAGATAGATAGATATGAGATAGATAGATAGATATGAGAGATAGATATGAGATATATAGATATGAGATAGATAGATAGATAGATGGATATATAGATAAATATGAGATAGATAGATATGAGATAGATAGATATAGATATGAGATAGATATAGATAGATAGATAGATAGATATAGATAGATATGAGATAGATAGATGGATAGATAGGTGAGAAAGAGATAGATAGACAATATACATATGTACATTAGAAAGATTGGTTGGATTGGTTGGATGGATAGGCACAGTAAATGAGAAGACAGATAGATGATTGATTGAAGATAGATGGATGATAAATAAATAGATATATATTAGATAGAAGATAGATATGAGATAGATAGATATACAGTATAGATAGATAGATAGTAGATGGATAGCTAGATAGGTAGATAAAAGGTGAAAGGATAGATAGATAAATAGATGTAAAAAAAAGAATGGTGGGTAGAAGGTTGACAAATACCGTAGTTAGTCAAACAATAGCCAATTAATATATGCAAATATAAAAAGGACGAAAAAGATAGAAAGACAATATATATATATATATATATATATATAGATAGATAGATAGATAGATAGAGAGAGAGAGAGAGAGAGAGAGATAGATATAAGATAGATATGATGGATAGCTATATAGACAATAGAGATAGATATGAGATAGATAGATAATAGATGGATATAATAGATAGATATATAGATAATAGAGAGATATAAAGATGGATAGATAGATAGCTAATAGAGAGATAGAAAGATAGATTATGGATACATAAAATATTGATAGTAAATATAACAATCTGTGATAAAAGTTACATTGATATAAAATAAACCCTAGACAAACATGAATAAAAGGCAAAACAATAAGACATTTACTCCATGACGCTGACTACTGGGCAGGCTCTGTGCGCTGTCACTGACAGTATTGTCTCCCCGCCCTCCCCCCCCCCCCCCCCCCGTGCACAGACGTCCTGTTAATTTTATTAATGAGCACAACCCGGATCCACGGTCCTCGGCATTGTCCCTAAATGATCTAGAGGTAGAGACATCGCCTTGTGCTGGAACTTTAAATCCCCTCATCTGCTGCGTTGCTTAGAAACAGGATCATTTGTCATGTATTTTATTTATAAAAAATAAAAAAAAAAGGGGGTAAAAAAAAAAAATTGCATGTTCTGTGGAGAATTACGCCGAGCACATTCGATCATATCTAATTCCCATTTATATTGCCGTGGACATCCTTACTGCCCAGCTGCCCTCTAAAAGACTCCGAGCTGTGGGATTTTGTCATGGATGAATGAATACTGGGAAGCGGGCCAGGACTCTGCTTATAAGCCTCTTCATCATTTATTACCTTCCAGTTTTAATTGTTTTCCTAGGGTTTTTTTTTTTTCTTCTTCGATATTTATCTAGCAGAAATAGGCCTTTTCTCGCGGTGCCCACACACTTTCTACAGCGAGAGATGAAACGTGAGGATTACGTCGAGCAACGAAAGGCAAAAAAAAAAAATTAAATAAATAAAAAGGCTTATCCAGTCATTAAATAAACATAAAATGGGGATATTTACCGTCGCATCTGCATTGTAAAGCGACTTGGCTTACAGGCCCGCATTTGAGGTCTGCTTGTCGACATGAAAAGGACGGTAAATGACGGATTTATTTCTTCTGTCATCTCGTTCATTTGTATATAGATATATAATGAAAAAAAAAAAAAAAAAACAGCAATAACCCAGGTGAACTGCGCTGGAACACTTACAGTAAATAGCGGCTTTATGGCTCTGACCTTCCCTGCTCGACACATAAAACTCAAACGGCTTTCGTAAAAGACGTCCTGCGATCAATGCGATGCTAGGAAGTACATCAAGGCCCGTCTTAGGGATAAAAAAAGAAATCTTAGGGCTTCAAACGCGCTCGCCATCTTTACATATTTCAAGGTGTCTGTTGACGTAGATGGGGATCCGGTTACATCTTTGGGCTCTTTTTATTGCACCGGCATATTTCGTAGAATTGTACAGAGAATGGACTTCCAGAGAATTTCCTTGCATTGGTGTTTCCCCACCAGTGTGCCTCCAGCTGTTGCAAAACTGCAACTCTCAGCGTGCCCGGACAGCCGAAGGCTGTCCGGGCACGCTGGGAGTTGCAGTTTTGCAACAGTTGGAGGCACACTGGTGGGGAAACACTACCCCACATCATGCATGCACATTCTAGACCAAATTGTATTAGAAGGCAGTTAACCAAAACTTAGCGGGGATGTCCAGAGCAATAAAAAGTTATCACTGTCCCCAACTTCCGGAACCCACACGTTCCAATTTATTTCCCAATGCTTCAAGGCAGCTGCTTTATATTCTCTTTTGCGTCTACCGTATGTCACTGTAGGTATGTTCATAGTAGTGTCTGCCGCATGTTTCTGTGGGTATGCGCTCAGTTGCGTATGTCACTGCTGGGTATGTTCTCAGTTGCGTATGCAGCATGTCTATGTGAGTATGTTCTCGGTTGAATCCGCCGCATGGCTCTGTGGGTTTTGTTCTCGGTTACGTCTTCCGCATGTCTCTCTGGATATGTTCTTAGTTGCATCTGCACATGTCTCTCTGGGTTTTGTATTTAGTTGCGTCTGCAGCATGTCACTGTAGGTATGTTCTCAGTTGCGTCTGCAGCAGGTCTGCGCGGGTATGTTCCTAGTTGCATCTGCCGCCTGGTGCTGTTGGTATGTTCTCAGTTACGTCTGCCGCATGTCACTCTGGATATGTTCTCATTGCATCTGCACATGTCTCTCTGGGTTTTGTATTTAGTTGCGTCTGCAGCATGTCGCTGTGGGTATGTTCTCAGTTGCTTCTAAAGCATGTCTATGTGGGTATGTTACTAGTTGCATTCACCACTTGTCGCTGTGGGTATGTTCTCAGTCACGTCTGCAGGTTGTCTGTGTGGGTATGTTCTGAGTCGCGTCCGCTGCATGTTTCTGTAAGCATGTTCTTAGTTGCCTCTGCCGCTTGTTGCTGTGGATGTGTTCTTAGTTGCATCTGCAGCAAGTAGCCATGGGTTATGTTCTCAGTTGAGTCTGCCGCATATGGTGGCCGATGCACAATGTTGACCAACATGAACATGTGGACAATATACTATCGTCAAGCAAATGTTATAATGGTTGGACACAAACCCTGCGCCCCAGAACTGTTAGGTAATAGCATCACTGAAAGGCTGTGTTCACTCCAACATTATGGCTTCCCTAGGTCATGGAAACCATGCCGCTTTGTCAAGTCGAAAATGGTCTCCAGTTGACCCTATTGACTTTATAAAGGAAACTAAAGACCTTGTAGGCCTAGTATCTACAGGATGGGGTTGCATAAAGACCTTAGAGACCAAAATTTGGTCCAGGATTTAAATTTTTCACTGTTAAAGTCCAAAACAGGGATATTGGTTGGCCTTGAGGACTGGGTAGGTGACCACTGGTCTAAATAGTAAAGTGTCACTTTATACAGACAAATATCTCAATGGTGGTGTCCTTGAATGTACCTGATAGTCAGAAGTGTCCACTTGGGGCTATAAAAATGACCCTTGTAAAGCACACTGCTGTTCATAGTAAGGCTGGGTTCACACCAAGTTTTTGCAATACAGTTCCCGTATCAGGTTTTTGATAAAAAACTGACTAAACTGTATCAAAACGTGTGTTCAAATCTTTTGGTTTGAAAAATGATATCCGGTTGCACGTACGGCTCTGTACGGTTTCTATTGACTACCAAGTAAAAAAAAAAATCATATACGTTTCAATACGGTTTTTCAACCGGACCAAAAACCGTGGTTTTGGGTACGGGAAAAAAACTGATAAAACTGTAGAAGATGCAAAATGGACAAAACCGGATGCATCGTTTGGCATACGGTTTTCAATGGAGAGTCAATACCAACGGTTTTCAATACGGTTCCGTACGGTTTTCAAATTGAAAGTGTATACGGAAACTGTATTGCAAAAACGTGGTGTGAACCCAGCCTAATGGCGCCCGGTCTGGATTGACGTGTCCGGTAGGTCTATTGGTTCCTGGGAAAGTAGAATTGAAACAAAGCTGGATTAGGATGAAGATATAAGTGCAGTGGTCTACAACTGTGGACCTCCAGGCAGGGACTTAGCTATAGCGGTAGCAATAGCACCGGGGCCCTGGTGCCTAAGGGGGCCCCAAAGCACATTTTCCCCATAAGAGAGCAGTACAATAATTGGCATATGGGGCCCTGTTGCAGATTTTGCATCGGGGCCCCGAAGCTACAAGCTACGCCTCTGCCTCCAGAAGTTGCAAAACTACAACTTCCCGCATGCCCGGACAGCCAACGGCTGTCCGGGCATGCGGGAAGTTGTAGTTTTGCAACATCTAGAGGTCTACAGTTTGGAGACCACTGCACTAGGTGGTCTCCAAACTGTGGACCTCTAGCAAACTCAGAAATGGTAATGGATTCGGGAAATATCCCATTCTCTGCGTTTTGGTGTTCCAATTTTGTGATTCCCTTTGTTCTTCTTAAATAAGACATTTTTAAAAATGAAACTCTTTTTCGGGGGCCATCGTCTATCCGGCCGATAAATCCATATAAATATTGTATGGCCCAGATTGTTACGAACCACCAGCTGTGATCCTCTACGATTTAGCCGAAATTCTGAGATTCACAGAATTGTCAGAATTTTTTATGTTTTTTGGCCAGAAGGCACACGATTCACTTCATAACTGTGGCAGGAAAACCCCCAGCAAAAAAAATAAAAAAAATTGAGATGGGAACCATTGCCAAGAAAAGG